>NW_027111032.1:1047939-1072950 GCF_000696795.3 Halyomorpha halys | reverse complement strand
TAAGGTATAAGGTTTGGGGTGATAGGGATTTGAGCTTGAAAAGCATGGTAAAACATATAACATTTAACACAACATCATGAATACCCCTAATGAATCGATTTTTTACGATTCTATAAAGTGATACTTTAAGCCATATACCCGCCTTAAATATTTCATTTCATTTTCGTATGATTTCGCTTTTGAGCTAGGCTGATCAAACCCACTGGTTCGCGAGACCCGGTTATTTATATTATAAACAGAAACCTCAAAACATGTAATTCCGTCGAAAACTCAACATTAAATGCATCTAAAGTAAGTGAAAATTGAAATACATTCACTACCCAAATCGAAAAACACCAACACAGGATGCTCAGTCATTGCCAGTAACCAGGAGAGTCGATTTACATTTTTGCAATGGATTTCAAAAATCTCAGTTTGCCCGATAACTAGTATCACTAAGGGAACGTCTGGTCAGGGATTGTGTGTAAAAACGATTTTGATCTTATTATCGTTCGATCATGCGCGGTACATAATAGGACTCATTGCTGGATAAATCCAATTGTAAATTAGTTTGTCACAAAAAGCTTGTCCCACAGGTCACACCTTAAAGGACACGATTTCTTTATATTGTCTAGTAAAAGATAGTTTATTAAGCTTAGCGAATTATCAGCTTAAAGTGAAAATTTCCAGATATCCCTCCGTCCATTATAAACTCCCTAACCACCCACACTCCCTAGTTTCTAACCTTGCATCCTCTTCCATATCTGACAATCCTCCGAGGCGCCAGAAAAAGAGATGGCCACGAGACCATTTGAGTGTTACCTATTGGTAGTTCCTCTACACGCCTGTAACACTCCATTTTAACTAAGATCAAATTTACTGAATCTAGTATATAATAGACAGTTGTAAATTTCCATAAAGATATTTTAAAAAAAAAGAGTAAAAATTCCGTTCTTTCTTGGAAATTTCACAGCCTAAGAACTTTCACTACAGACTTTCCGACAATCGCATCGTTTGTTCCCTTGTTGCAAGCTTCATATTTAGCCAAATCTCCACAGAAATTTAAATTAAGAGAAAAACGTTCTAGCGCCATTAGTTAGGTCTGTATCACCATTAGACTAATACCTACTATTTCCCCGATTTCTATCCAAAATATCCTATTCCTCAGTCCCCCCCTTCAAATGCATCCCTAATACAGAAAAAGAGGTCCCCTCCCTCATCCCGTTTTCCCATAATCTTCCGATATCAACCCTCAAACCCATAGGGCTTAGAAAAAAAAATACTTAGTTTTCTACTGCACTAAATCGCAGGTGTTAAAGTGGAAGTACACAAACTATAAAAAATACCAAAATAAAATCCTAAGGAGGATAAATATAATTACAAAAAATATATTAACTAACATAATAAACTGTAATATGTATATCGTTGGAAAGATCAACTATCGAACTAATGAAATTAAAGTCTCGTTAGTTCAATTATAGATCTTATTATTAGATAGATAGATAATAGATCATATTTTTTTTTACTTTATTAAGTTTATTCACAACTGTAAAAGTATTTTTACAACCAGCGAATGAGATATAGAGAGAGAGAAAAAAAAAAAAAAAAAAAAGTCATGAAGGCATGAAGGTTAAGGTCATCCAATGATGCCTCTCCATTAAAATTGAAATTTAAAAATCAATTTAAGAGGTCCCTATTCCAGGAATGAGAATAGAAGGTTAGTGTGTTAGAGGGTTAGTGTGTGTTGGAAGTGCATCGTGAAACCGTTTATATAATGATTTAATGGTTGTTTGTACGTAGACAGTTCGTAAGTCTTTGTGTAAGTTCTTGTTACTGATGTAGGGGGGAGCACTACTGATCAGTCTTAGTAATTTTGATTGAAACTGTTGCAGTTTCAGTAAGTTAGTTTTTTTGGCATATCCATAAATTTGTGCACCGTAAGTCCAAATTGGTCTGAGAAGGTAAGTATAAATCTTTAGTTTTAGTAATTTTGATTGAAACTGTTGCAGTTTCAGTAAGTTAGTTTTTTTGGCATATCCATAAATTTGTGCACCGTAAGTCCAAATTGGTCTGAGAAGGTAAGTATAAATCTTTAGTTTTTACCACAAAAGTGGTAATTTTGATCGTTTATTTAAAAGATGAAATAATAATTTAAGTCGGAAATTTAGCTTTTGTTTTGTTATTTTTATGTGGGGAGTCCATGTAAGTCGTTTGTCTAATGTCAATCCAAGGTATTTTATTGTGTCTGTCCGGGTTAAACTTTGTTCATTTAGAAAAACAGGAGGACATATACCACGACGGAGCGTAAAAGTTATTTGAACTGATTTCTCAATGTTTATCCTTGATTTCCATTTGATACACCATTCATGGATGTGAGCTAGGTGTATTTGTAATCGTTCTGAGGCTTGTGCTGGGTCGCTAGATCATATTCTAAAATATTATTTTCTTAAAAGCGTTAGAGGATTTGGTCGACGGCAGACCATAATGCAGTACATTCGCCAGGGATCCTAAATAAAGTAGAGGGATAGACAGAAGACACAATAGCAATACATATCGACATGTAAAAATTGAGTAAACAATATTCCACAATAATGAGATGCGGTAGAGGCTGCATAAATAAATATGTATGGCGGCACATAGCAAACAAGTTAAATCCTTTCTAGTGGGTTGCGCGGGGTAGGCCGACGGTCTGCGGTCCTTGAGGGCTGCCGACCCGACCATTGCCGCCTCAGGCACAAATAAAAAGCAGTCTCTCTCTAATAATAATCCACCAATTTATATTTCCCTTTAGGAAATTACCGTTCTCAATTGACTTGAGAAGCCGAGCAATCGTTTTTCTGTTTTCAATTCTTTTATTTCCTGTGCATAATGTTTTCCATGTTTACAAAAATGCCAAAAATAGTTTTACTTATTTTTATTATTAATATAATAATTATTTTTTTTTTTTACAATTCACTTTTTTACACTGAAATTATATTTAGTCGTACAATTTTTTATAAATAAAAATAATTGACCGTAACTGAATATGATGGAAATGGTCGGAGTCATAGTCATGGCTATTACAATTATCAATATAGATAAAATATATAACAATTCTTAATGTTTAGTTTTATACAATTATATTTAATAGTCTTAACATACTTCACCTAAACATTTTAAGGTTTTACTAATATTTTCTTTTTCTTCGATAGGTAAATCTTTATTGTATCCATTGTTTCAATTCTTTTTAGAATGGTTCTGGTTTTTTCTTTCTTTATTATTATTGGTCGGTTGTTCTCACTATTACGGGTTGAGTATCTGAGGTGGGAGACCTAGAAGTCCAACCACCTTCATATTTTTGTCACTTTATTTTATTTTCAAATATATAAAAATTGTTGCACTATACGTTCAGTGTCTTAGAGAGCTGACTATTGGGCCTCTCTTAGCATGTCTAAAGGCACTCCCAGACCATTCATACCTGCCACTATTGATTTGGGTACGAGACCATGCGTTGATATTATGAATGGAGTAGTGGTAACTCCTTCCGATTTATATATTTCTTTCAATTCTATCGCCAATTCCTGGAATTTCCTCATTTTTTCTACCACAGTAGAGTTTATATTATTATCGATGTCCCAACATCAATAAGTTCCGCTTTATTTTTTCTTAGGTCTGTAAGAAGGATGTCTGGCTTATTATGGCGTACTGTATGGCCTGTAATAATTGATTCATCCTGATATAGCCTGAGAGAACCTTTTTGGAGGAGTCTATTTCGGTGGTACTTGTAATAAGGACTCTTATCTTCAATTAGTTTGAACTTCACAGCCAGAGCCTGATGCAAAACTTTGGCCACATTGTTATGCCTCTGCAGATATTTAGTACCAGCCAGCACTTCACATCCTCCAGTGATATGTTGGATTGATTCCAGCGTTACAGAGCATAATCGACACTTATCCGGTGTTGTTGCGTCTTTTAAAACATGCTTTCTATATGATCTCGTGGTAATCACTTGATCTTGAATAGCATTATTATTATTTATTTATTTATTCTTTCCTGGCCTTCATTTATTATCATCCTACTTCCTTAGTTTTCCGTCTCTCATTGTGTAAATTTTTTTCTTTTAATTTCTACTACATGTAATTTTGTATATTTACGTCTCCTGTTTATTTTAAAACTAATACTCTATGTTATTTCTTTTTAAATATATTTATTCATCATCTTATTTTTATTCATTTTTATATAATTTTTCGCTTAATTTTTGACCTAACGTTAGTTTACTATATTGTCATCTTAATATCTTACATTGTCAACATATTTTTAGTTGTTTTTAATCTTTTTTAGCCTTGATAAAGCCCGGAAAACTGGGGTGAAACGTCTATGAATAAATAGTTGAAAATTATTTTTTGCTCCTTTTCTGAACAAATCTCCGATTTATACAGTTTTCTGCTATAAAAAAAAGTGTAGTCATTATTCAAAGGTTAGAAGCCGCCTTAATAGTGCCCTTCATACTACCCATTTTATTTCAAAATTTAGAAATAAAAAAAATAAAGAAAAAAAATAACACTGAAAAGTTTAATAGTACCAGTCAAATTGATCACCGTCAAAAATGTAATCAGCAATCTTTAACTCCTCACAATCTTCCCGATCTAAAACCTAATTTCTCTGATCTAACTAGCCAAAATTAGGTTTTTCCACATATAATAGATTAGGAGGAAAATGTCTAAAATCTAACCAGATAGTCTCATCTTATGTCAGTCAGACACCAGATAAGAAGAATAAAATGATTTAAATTTGAAATAAAAGTTGGTTTTATGATTGCACACTTGTATTTTAATTTTTCACCTTCAAAAACATTATGGATATTAAATAACTTAAGGATGAGCTTTTAAAATGTGGGATAGCAACAAAGAGACAGGAACTATAAGATAAACGTATCTAGCTTTAAACCAGAATATAGTTCGAATGTTTCGTATTGCTTCATGAATAGATGTAATCAAATTAAAAACAAACATTTTTTCGATTGCTGTGTTATTAAAAAAAAATTGAATTGAAAATCATTTGAGAAAATAAATCGGAATATGAGGTTACGGACGACCAACTTAAACATTTCAGTAATTTCGTAACTTAAGCCAATATATTCAGTTTTGGAAAATTAGTGTAGGGACATCTCAGGTCAATGAGTTAATTTATTACTGGATATGTTCATATGTAACATACTTGGCAAGGGAAAAAATAAATTGAGTATGAAATCCTTGAACAAATGTTTGGAAAACACAAGGAAGTGTTGACGAACGTAGGAATCAACACGACTTTTGTTGGCTATTACATTCGATTTACAAAATTTTCACAATACAAAGAAACAAAATAAACATCGGATAAATGAAAATAAAAGTAAATATCAGAAAACTAGGTAGTAGATGATAAAAATTCATAGAAATGGTACTATATAACCTATAAATTCAAACTTCGTTCTAGAATTAGAATTATACAATCTTAAAATAGAGTAAATTATTGAATCCGAATACTAACGGAACACGAATGTACGGATGAAGTATAAGCGCCCTTTGATTTGTGCCCAAAAACTTAACGGATCCGCCACAAATTCAGACCAACTTGTGCCAGCCAATACAAGTAATTAATCGACATGCTTGCATATATATGCATATTTGCGCAAATATGATATTGTTTGGTAAACATGTAGATGCACCTTTAACGTCTGATTGAAAAGTCTTATTCATCTTCTTTAGTACTAAATAAATTTTACAATTAAAAAAAATAAACTTTCATGAAAATATATTTCTGGTCCCCAGTTTCAAAGCAGAAGAAAGTAGACAGCTGGTTTTATATTTTCAGGAACCCGCTTCAGGTTTTAGCTGCTCTCGAGAATTTACAACCAATATTCGCAAGACTTTAACATACAAAATGAAATCTAAAATTTCCAGGTGAATATATTTTACTGTGCAATGTAGGGAGGTAGCCCACACCCACAGGGGTAAGAATATAGCGCTTTCTCTAAAGGATTCCATTCTAAACATAATCCCCTCTTTCTAGATTTTACCTTATTTGCCGAAAATTCGATAAGTTATTTTTTTTAAATACTTTTTATTTACACACAGTTGTGGGCAATAGGTAATAATGATGAACGATCACATTCATACTAAGACAAAATAAAATAAATAAATGGATGGAAAACAAAATCTCTGTTAAAATATATACAAGCAGAAGGATAAAAAAAATGAACATAATCAAACTATGTGTATGAAGAAAATAAATAAATAAAATAATATATAAATCTCTAGTCACATTTACACTTTTATATACAATATTTATTCAATTGACCTGAGGATCCCTGAGCCCACTATATCCCCCACGTGTGAGGGGTAGAGCAGAGCTCAAAAGATCCCAGCGCATCCCTCCCCCATCATTGGTATTGAGCCAGTGGAGGCTGAGCAAGTGCGCTAAAGCCGCAAACACTCAACTTGAATGGAGAATCTGACCATTTCCAGAACTCCAATTGTCCATTTTTCACAAGTCTCTTGCCCACCGCCATTTCAATCTTCTCGGTGGGCTGTAGGAATGGGTGGAATTAGATACAGTTTGAACCAAATGATTTAGGATGGTTGGAAAGGTTTATATGGAATTTTGAGAATTTGGTTGGTATGAGGTCAAAAACAAAAGGGATATGAAGGCCATGGTAAGTGTAACTAGATTTATCTACTCAGTCCTGATGTTGTTCAGTGTTCTGTTGGAAACGTAATAGGGTTTATTAACTATGGTTCTAAGGATTTTGGTTTGAAAGGATTGGATACGTTTCATGTTAAACGGTTTAGTTGTTCCCCAAAGTTCAAGCCCGTAGATCCAGATAGGTCGGAGTATAGTCTTATAAATTAGTAGTTTGTTTTCTAGTGAGAGATGAGAGGTCCGGCTGAGCAGTATAATTGGCTGAATCTTCTGTTGAGTTCTTGTCTTTTAGGTCTAGTATTGGTTCCAGGTGAATCTTTTGTCTAAAATGAATCCAAGGTATCGCACTGTGTCGGATCTGGGTAGAGAAATATTATTAAGGGTAACAGATGGACAAAAGCTGCAGCGGTGAGTGAATGTCAAATGGGTGCATATCGATTCATTGACTTTTATCCACCATTGGTTGCACCATTGCTCAATCCGGGAGAGGTGTGTTTGGAGATTGGATGAGGCTGTTACAGGATCGGGAGAGAAGGATAGGATAGCTGCATCATCGGCAAATGTTGCCAGGAACGTGTCTGAAGTGAGGGGACAGTCAGTAGTGAAAATGATGTAGAGGACTGGACCCAGGACACTGCCTTGAAGAACTCCTGCCTCGATGGGGTAGTTATTTGAGTACTCGGAACCACTGCGAACTCGAAAGGAACAATCTGAGAGGTAGGAGCGGAGGGTAAGGTATAAGGTTTGGGGTGATAGGGATTTGAGCTTGAAAAGCAATCCGGCATGCCCGGTCAAAAGCTTGCGCTATGTCCAAAAAAGCACCCGAGCAGTATTGTTTCTTTTCAAGAGTTGAAGAGAAATAATCAACGACTCTGAATCCTTGTTGAACTGTGGAGTGCCTAGGGCGGAACCCAAGTTGATGTGCGGGAAAACTCTGTTATTCAACTATGGATAGAATACGGTTTAGGAGGATTCATTCAAAAATTTTTGAGAGGATTGGAAGTAAGCTGATAGGTCTATAGGAAGCAGGGTTATTAGGAGATTTTCCTGGTTTTGGAAAGAGAATTATAATGGAATGTTTCCAAAGGATAGGAAAGTGGGTTGTTCTTAGGATACAATTATAGAGATATGCAAGAAATGTTATAGCTTTAGGAGAAAGTTGGCGAAGGATTTGAGGAGTCAGAAGATCATACTCTGGAGAGTTACTAGAAGTTAGCATCCTTAGTTGATATTTGACCTCAGAAGGGGTGACTGCTCTAGGAGGTAAGGGAAGTGGGATTGGTGACGATAGGTATTTTTCAATTGTTTGGGTTAGGTCAGTATGAAGTTCAGGATGAAGAGTGAATGTGCCAGAAAGGTGAATGACTAGTTCTTTGGCTTTATCTTCGTCGGATGCTGCCCATGTGCTATCCTTTCGTTGGAGGGGGTGGGAAATATGTTTGGATTCTAGGATTCTTTTGGACATGTTCCAGAGGGAATTGTCGTGAGTAGAAAGGGAAGAGAGGTGGGAATTGAAGGACCCGGAATGATGGCTGGATAATTCTCTCGTAACTAGTTTAAATTAATGAGTGGTTATATGATCAGAAGGATGTCTTGTGGGTTGCCATAATGTTCTGTACTGGCGCTTGGTTTGAATGAGGTCTTGGAGATGTGGTTGAGGATTTGTCTTGCGTTTACTGGGGACATTATAGGATGAGGAGGCAGACCAGACAGCTTGTTGGAAGTTATTTTTATTTTTTTTATTTTTTTATGCTGCAGTTGCTAATTTATAACCAGCCATCATAGATATAAAAAGTATAAAGTATTCTATTCAAAATTAATGGCAAACCTAAAAATTAAACTAATGACCCTAAAATTATATTATATATTATATTAAGAAATTAAGACTTAAATAAAAAAAATATTGAAATTTATAATTACATATAATACCTGGAAAATGACTTGAGTGACGGATTTAAAAATAAATTTATTATTTCAGAAATAAGGCTCATTAATCGAATATCTTATATCATGTGTAACGATGGGAAATAAGCATCATTTAAAATTTAAAAAGTATATAATAAAGGGATGAAGTAAATTAAAAGTTGAAATATCAATCTTAATAAATAAAATAAACCAATCATATTAAATATGTTAGTTATAACCATCGCTAAATCTCGAAGTCATCTTCAATAAACACTTATCCTAGAGTTGTATTGTATCCAAAATAATCAGAAAAACCTTGACTGTTAATACCAAAATTAAAGTATCTTATTAATACAAGAGCCACAGAAGTAAAATAAGGCAGTTCTTTTCCCCCAGTTTTTGAAAATTTAATAAAAATAATCTATAATTACCAGTCAAAATGAGTGTGTCAAGTAAAGGTCGGGGAATAAAAAATGAGATCTGTTTCAAAAACGTCAAAAAATATATATATATATTGTTCATTCTCTATGTTTTTTTAAAATAAAAAAAACACTGGAAAACTTAAGATAACATCATTTGAAATAAAGTAAAGTAAATTTGCTAAAATATGAGTTGTATTAAAGCTCTTTACGTTAAATATTTTCCAAGACAGCTTTTTAAAAGGAAACATTTCATAAAAAAAAAAAATCTGAAAAATTTTCAGAATTTCTTGTGAGAACTCTATATCTTAAAAACCATACATATGTCTATTAACACTCAAAATATAGCAAATTAAATATATTATATAATAGTTTATGACATCTATCTTTGTAAGAGTAAAAGTTTTTATGATACTTGCTAAAATAAATTGATTTATAGTTGTTCGGACAAACTTTGACGTGCAAAAGTGATATTCATAAGCGAATATCATAAAAAATACTACACCCACAAAGAGACCTAGCATACATATAACGTCTTATGGTTCCTGAGATGTATTCAAAATTCAAAAATGTTATTCAAACAACTAGAAATTAACATTTTGAACTACCAAATATCATAAAAACTACTTTATAGTACTTTGAAGTAGCTTTGATTTGAGTGCTAATAGACAACTGCACGTCGAATAGTTTTTGAGATACAGATTTCTCAAAATAAATTCACTTCTGACTTTTCAAGGATTTTTATAAGAAATTATGCTTTTTAAACAGCTGACTATTGAACGTAAATAGCTCCATTAGAGCTCATATTTACATTAGATTTACTCTACTTTAAATGATGTTCTCTTAAGTTTTCTAATGTTAGTAGTTACAGAAATAGAGATCGGAATGACAATTTTTTTTTTTTTAACTTATTGATACAGCCACCATTTTTTATTTCTAAACCCTATATGTGGCACTCATCAATTGTAACTAATAATTATACCTAGTTTTCATTAAAGTAATCAAAAATTGGGGTGAGATAACTTCCTCATTTCTCCCCGGCTCTTGTACTAGATGAAATGCTTTATACATTTATTTTGGATGTTCTTAGACCTATATCTCGAGCTATTAGGTACTTCCAATCAATTCCAATTAATGGAGTTAGATCCGGAAGAACATTTGCTCATTAGCCAAATTCGTTCCAGGACGGTTTTGTCATATGCTTTTTAAACTCAGAAGTCCTCTTGTTTCCAAAATGAATATAAAACGTGTGCTTGCTATGCGATTTTAGTACCGTCCTAAAAGGGATCGACGTAGTAATTTTCGTCACTGTGTGCACAATATTAAAAAAGAGGAGATGTTCCTGCATTCTTGAATCTCTATTTCATCAACTACTTATTATAAAATGTTAAGGCAATATGTTTATTAAGTTCTATGGTATATTTTTGAATATTTGTACTTTATAAAGTTATTTTCTGAAAAAATTAAGTATTCTTTGCTGTATTACAATATATGAAAATGACTATCATGAAGGTGGTGTGGCATATGAAAGAGAGGGAAAAGTGATAAAGTTCAGGCACGTGTAAATATGGGGAATCTTGAAGCATGCGTTGTAAAAAGCTTAGGTGCCTCTGGTATTCTTGAAGAACGTTTTCTTAAACAGTTAAAGTCTGGAATTTAAAGAAATTGGAGATAAGATATAAAATGAAGTAGAAATAAAAAGATTAGGCAAGGAGGTAGGGATGTGCACATCTGTGACACTTAGCTCTTATACGAAGTTAGAGTAAGACTCCCCATTTCCGAGGGAAGTGTGAATGATAAGTTTGCGAGAAGTGAGTGTGACTAGCTACTTCTAAATCCGCTTAGCTCCTCATCCCTAAACAGAACTTTAATTTCACTACCTTCAGTATTGACTCAACTCAACTACAATTAAGGAGTTGGCTGTAAATGAAACTAACTAACGTTGGGGTAAAAATAATCAACTGTTATGACGATAGATGATACAAATGCTTTAACTATATAATATATGGTAGTGAGAAGATATTTAGTATCAGCCAGCATATCCTTAAGCTGTTCTGTATTATCAGTGAATTTGTGTATTAATGTACTGAAAAAAAAATAAGTGACGTACCAATCGACTTCTTATTAGATACAACAATTTTAAATTGAGACTTTAGCAGTAACAGGAACTGAGTTGGTTGAAATGATATATACTCAACTTCAGCTAGACTAGTTTTTTTCTTTTTTATTATTCACTTATGTAAAAAGCCAATTGCATCGGGAATTACAAATGGAGACAATATAGGATTATATAAAAAAAATAGTTCATGAAGTTCTACTTCCAGACACCAACAGTTAAAGGAGCAGTGACCTACAACTTGAGAAAACCAACCACAACCCGAAGACTAAAGCTCGGGCTGGTATAGGACATCCTGTTATAAATTCTATATTTATCAATTCTATTATTGTCATTTCTTCTATTTAATTTGTTCATTTTTTCTCGTCCTTTTTTCAAATTAATTTGCTTGTTTTTTTTGTTGGTTCTTTTTTCTCATTAGTAGGAAATGGTTTGTTTTGTTAGGTCTGAGGATGTCTTTATTTTTGTTTTTGATTTTACTTTTCTCTCTTATTAAGAACCGTTATTTTTATCTTTTTTTAAAATTTATAACGTTGCATATAGTTAAATGTCTATTTTATGAGACTATATCCCATCAATCATGATCAATTTTAAAAAAGAAAATTAACTCTTACATTTATCGTGTGAGGCCCACAACATTCGAACAATAGTTGATGCTCATTTCTATGTAACCAACAATACCCTTCCTACATCATGACCTTAATATCCTATTTGTATCAGATTTTATTAGATTCAAATTCATCACATTCCATGAGAAACTAACTCATCATCCAAATCCCTTAGCCCAATCCATATCTAACATTACCCATCCTTACAATCCTCCACGAAGGTTGAAACGGGAATATATAGACCTATTATAAATAGTTATATTGGAGCTATAGCAATTGTCGAATTCTCCACTCTTGTCCTGAGCGTCTGCAGCTTGCATCCTCACTCTGGCTTTTAATACCAGTGATGCGGTGGAGAGAGATGCACTGGGATCTTCCTGAGTCCAGCCCTTTCCTCCACAAGTGGGGGAAGAGCTCGGTTCGAAGTTCTTCAGGCTGAACATAACTTTTGTAAACAGGAATGATTGTGTTTAAGATATTATTTGATTTTTTTTTTATTTATTATTATTTTTCTCTTCTCTTCTATTTCTTATTTTGGTATAATTTAATTTTAATATCTGTAAATATAGTGTGAACGATCCATCTATTCATATTACCAGAGTCTAAAAATATGACAGAATGTAATATTGCAAAAAAAAACAAAAAACAAATGAGTGCTGATAAGATAGCTCCAATCTTTTAAGGTTCCTCCTCCACAATACTAAATATGATCAAGGATAACTTTATCGAAATGTTTAATGTTAAATTCGCCACTTTTTGGAATTATTGCTACACTCACCTCCATTGCTTTTTAATCCATTTCATTATGTACAATTACATTTTTATTTGCTTAAATAATATTCTTTAAGTAATCCTTCTTTATGATATAAATAATATCCTCAAAAACGTTTGAAGGACAAATGTCAATTTCAATTCAAAAAATCAGTAAAAATGTTTTTTCTGAACATCTATAATAACGGCACAACCAAAATCTCTCTCAATAGTTTCAACTCTTTAGTTTCGGATTGGAAGGAGAAACAGAAAGACTTGTCTTAGATGTAGGACTAAAAAACTATCATGACCTTAGGCTGTTGACACAGGTCAAATAGGGCTGACTCTTATCGGTGATAAGGTTACTTTATGTTTGTTAGCTCTGGCTCTGTAAATATAGCCGATATCTACATCGGTCAGGGTTCCGAGTAAACTTGAATTAGAAAACACTATATCAAAGAAAACCTCTTTGATTGATATTAATATGAGGGGTTTAAAGCCAGAGAGGAGTAAGTCCGAATAATTATGACATAATAATAATATTATGTATTATTTTGGGATATTAAGACTTTTAGTTAAACTTCAGCTGGAAATGCAAGAATACTATTCCGATTAAAACTGATTTTATTAACACAAACTTGAATGACCAACTTTTACTCTCAACTATTTATTTTAAAAAACTTCTAACGTTTCGGCCCTCAGGCTATGTTTAAGGAGACAACGTTACTCATTAAATTGTCATAATTGTCTTTATTGCAGGCTAATTGCCCACGTCTTATATAAACGACATAATTTCAAAACAAAACTATTCTTCAAAAACTTTTTCTTCTTCTCTAGTAACCATATCAACAATAAAAAATATTTTTGATAACTAAAAAAAGATTATAATCTGTACCGCTACAACCAATGAATGATTAAGGGTGCAGAGCTTAGTAAGGAAGTACCGCTACTAGACCAACAGTTGTGCAAGGAGGTGACTTAATCAGAATCATGCTCGACCACCAGATTGTTTCCCAATTAAGGGTTCCCAATTTTTGTGGCCGGGTTGATCCCAGGAGGACTCCAGAATTTTTGATAATTAACTTTTTTATATATTGATAATATTACAATAAGGGTAATAGCGATAAATAAACAGTATTAGCCTGCAAAAAAAAAGACAATTTAATGAATTATAACAATGCAATAAGTAACGTTGTCCCCTTGAAAATGGCCTAAAGGCTGAAACGTTGGAAGTTTATTTAAAATAAATTGAGAGTAAAAATTTATCATTGAATTTTGTGTTAATAATAATATAAATCACTCTCAAACAATAAATATTAAATCAGTTATCTAAAAATTGATTTATTTATTTTTTGTTTTAGATGTTTATACCGATTTCCATATACAGATTGCCAGAGATCTATAATTGATACAGAGTACATGTTCAGTGTCAGGGACTGACAACTTTTGCAAAATGCAGTGAAGTCATTTGAATTTTATTTCTCTACATATTTGCATTTCATGTAGTTTTAAACTGACAGGAAGATGGACTATCATTGTTTAACTTAGTCCTTGAAAATTTATTAGAAGAGAATCAGGTGACAATTGAAGGGTGGATGTACGAATGAAACATAAAATCCTAACCATCATGGACTGTAACAATCATACAGTTACAATTATAACAATTCTCCAAGTGCGAGTATTTATCATATAAAACGGGTATTTTCAAAGCGCTGAGCAGGTATTTTTAGGTCGGGAGAATCGGCATTACTGCTTGTTAGTTAAGTTTCTGTAACAGTTTACTTCTTCAATTATTTATGACTGTATATTCAAAATAAATAATTATTTGAATCTAATATACGAGTAAAATAAATAATTTCTAACAAAAATGTTGTTCTTACAATACTGAAATATAATTATATATTTACCGGAACCAGCTAAAACCTTGGCCCTGTTTCATAATGAAAACTAATATTATTAGTTGATAGTACAAGTGTAAAACTAGTGTGGAAATAATACTAATACTTATTTTTTCATGATAGGAATGACTATTAGTGATATTTCAGGAATTAAAAAATACTAAAGTACAAGTTACTATTGTACAAGTCTGTGTAATTGAATTAAGATAAATCTACAAGGTTAATAGTATTAGTTTGTACTTTATTATGAAACAGGGCCCAGATGTCTATAAGGACTCAAATTAAAGCTAGTTTAATGAGCTATAAAGTAGTTTATGATGTTCGTAGGAGTAATAGTTTACACGAAATTTGCTAAAATAAATTGATTTATTTTGGACAAATTTTCATTTGCCAAATTTATATTCATTTGTGAATATCATAAAAACTACTACCCCTACGAAGATAAGTGTCATAAACATAAAGTAGTTAAATTTCCTTTATTTTGAGTGTTGGCAGACATATGTGCGTCTTATGGATCTAGAGATATATTTTTTCAAATATCCAACATTTTATACGAACGAGTAGAAATTAACATTTTGTGAGTTTATTTTGTCAAATATCATAAAAAATATCATAAAAACTACTACTCCTACAAAGATAAACATAATTAACTATTTAGTAGTAAATTTAACTAGCTTTAATCTGAGCGCTAGCAGACATCTACAATCTTGTAAGACAAATCTACAAGACTAATATTATCAGTTTGTGCTTTATTATGAAACAGGGCCCTGGTGGGAATCATGTATAAAAATCGAGCGACTGATAAGGGTTAAAAGGCTCTAATTGGAGAGCTCTAAGCAACTATATACGACGAGCTACATTGAAAAGAGCTCGGTTGGTTAACACATAAGAGATCAATGTCATACTACAGTTAGTTAAATTTTGATGTTTCTTTTTTCACATATCTAAATACAATATTTTTGTTTTAAATTACATGCAGATGGATATTTTTGCCATTGCCTATTTGTTTTTAGTTTTTTGAATAGATCCATTTTTTTTAGAAATAAACATAAATGTTTCATTCATTCGTGTTCGTAAATCAAAAATTTAAACAATAACTTAGTAAAATAAGAACCAGACAGAGTAGCCATTGACAAATTATCAACCGGTCGAGAACAAATGATAGCTGGAGCTAAGCTAAGGCTGCGGTCGGAGAAGGATCACATTCCTCCTCAGTGTAGCAAACCCCTGACCGAGGATCTATGACCCGACCCAGGTGGGGGTTGAACAATAAAACCTAACCCCACCTCGATTAGGCTTTCCTTTGTTACTAACTGCCTATCTGTCGCTCTTACCTGTCTTCATTGTTTCTTCAAATACTTTTTGACTTTTATATTTATTTTAATAAACTGTCGACAATTTGGAGATTTTTTAAAAGTTAATTTTCAATCAATAGCGGTATCTAGTCAATTCAGACCATAACCTTATACAGCGAAACTTGTCTAAATGGATACCTTTTTATAATGGAAACCCCTGGCAACGGACGATTATGTTGAGCTCCCAGCAATCAAGGTACATATTTAATACACTTAAACCTATTAAGGAACTTATCTAGTTAAAATGAAGGTTGGGAAGAAATGTCTCTAGAATAATGTTTTTTTTTTGTTTTTTTTTTTTATTTTTTTATTTGTTGATATTTACAACTGTATAAAAAAATACAACCAGTAAATTTGATCATAATGACATAATGATATGATACAGGATGTAGAGAAACTACCCAGTAGTAGAACTCTAAAAACAGTTTACAATATAAGGTCACGAGGCCATCTTCTTTTCAGGCGCCTTGGAGGATTGCCAGGAATGGAAGAGGAAGCAAGGTTAGAAACGAGTGGGTTTGGGTGGTTAGGGAGTTTAGAATAATGTTTTAATTTTTTTTTTAAGTAGTATAAAAATCGTATTATTTTTTTTCTAAGAAGAATCACAGCTTAGTTACAGTTATCACAGCATAATGACTATATAGCAAAAAAAGTTAGACGTTCAATACTTTGTAAGGAATTACTATTTCTGGAACAAAGATTGAGCAAGGAGAGCATTTGTTCATGATCACGGTCAAACACCAGATTTTTTTTTTAATTAGGGGCCTACTTAAGAAAAGCTTAGTAAGCCCCAACACACAGGGTTGACTCACGGCTACTGCAACTAAAGAAATAATTATCTGCTACAGCTGGATTTGAATCCGGGTCCTTGGAGTTGGTAACAGAGCTCGACAATATGTAAACACCCCTATTTTTCCATTTTGTTTTATTTTTTTTTAATTTATCCCATGTGAACGGAAACCCCCATTCAATAGACAAAATTATTTTCCCAATGGGTATATATACTAGTTTACGATTTGGCCAGTGGGATATTGAAGATAACTTCAGTTTCGTTTAAAAAAAAAATACTTATTAAGCTTCCACTGGCTTCTTATACCAGTTACGCAATTTGATGAGAACACCATTATCTCTTGGAGTACGTTATTGTACTCTAATACTCGAGGTGTGAATGTAAGTCATGATGGAATTATTTTATTTTTGGACTATTTATTTTATCTTTTAAATTTTTCCCTAAAAAATTTAAAAAATAAAACCTCCAAAAACTTTACGTATATTTTTCTCTACTGAAAACTTCATGTTCACTTGTAACAATTGAAAAGAATTCTGTTCCATCAAAGGTTAGAGTTGAGTTCCTTTGTTCATAATTGAACTAAAATCAAAACAAAAATATATGGTAGTTTATTTTACATTGGATGGAGATGCTGAGGAGAGATGGGATGGAGGAGGTGGGAAAATTGAAAATAGTATCATTGCTTGAAATTGATCTTATTTCTGAAATAAGTCTGATGAGATTTCCACTTACATTTATTGAATGGATGAGTAAAGATTTCTTATGAGTATTGTTTAGTCCGTGGGAGTATAATTTTTTAGTTGTCATATCACTAGACTGTATATTCATATAGACTAGAGGGGGTGCCGTATGCCACTATGATATCCATTCAACCTCTGCACTACCTAAGGGGTAAGCTGAGACTTTGAGCCAAGATGGCGAACGTCAGACTGGTCGCGTGCTGTTGAGTGTTCAGCGAACGTCTTTTTCTTTTTTGCACCCCGGCCAACAATGTCTGGCTAAGAAGCATCGAGCGCGGTAGGCGGCGCAGCGCAGAGAATTGCCACCTTTCTTCGTAGAGAAGCAGCGGCACACCATCCATCAGGTGACCCATAACATATGAGGCAAAATGCAAGTACCCAGTCACAAGTAGAAGAACCTTTCTATAAACACAAATGGCGACCCCACCACACCATATTGACATCTCACCAATAGACCAATTTTTCTCCCATATCTAAATTCTTACTTACCTAACTAATATAATTGTATTCTTATCTCCTCCCCCTTTCCACCATTTATTTCGTTTTATTTTAATATATTAGTTTTTCTCAAGATCACTTTTTCTCTAACTAAACCCGTTCTGATATCTTTTAACCTAGACTTGGATCTAATTCCTCCAGAGCTTAAAATTTGAGGAAGGTCCGGTCAAAACAGGTATGTTAATGTAAGTTAAATAAATTTATGAAACAAATACATATAATGGACTTTCGTTCATCTTATAACATGAAATTTTAAAATTATTAAAAAGACCTAATATTAAATAATTTTCAGAACCAGTATTTAAAATTGGCGGATCAATAACATAGCGATGTGGGGGCAGTACAAAAAACAAAATATCGGGGAAACTCCCCAGTGGCGCCACGACCAGCGGCCAATTTGGCTTATAGAATAAAATGAACAGAATGTTCCCAAGGGTGTGTTTGCCGCGTCGACTTGGGTTTTATCGCCTTAATTAAATCTGAATGTATTATTATTTACGGCCGTTAATACGGCCCACCTCCTCGTATTACCTAATCGTTAGCTTCTCTTTTAGTAACTCAATAAGCCCTTTATACGCAAAATTTTTGTACTTCTTCAACTAAAAGTTTTCATTTAGGTAGGAGGCCTTTGTTAGCGAAAGATTATGAAAAATAAAAGGATAAAAGCATATGAAAATAAAATAAAAAATTATTACATCAATAAATAAATATGAAAAAAAATATAGTTTTGAATTTATTAAAGTAATAAGAATAGAATAGTTTGTTTGTTTGATGTTGTTTAAAGGCGTAAAACCTTTGGGTTATCAACGCCTATGATATATTATGATTAAGGGACAAAACACCAACGCGCGCGCAAACACACACACGCACACATGCGCGCGCGTTCCTTAAAACACACATGCACGTGATTCAAACAAATGTAAAAAATGAACGTGATTCATACAAATGTAAAACATAATAATAATTTAAAAAATAATAGAATAATTATTAAATAAATAAATAATTAAAATCTAAGACGAGTTATAATTTAGAAAGAAGGCGATGTGCTTTTAAAAATTTAAACACTAATGAAACTTTAACTTCCTCGTCTGTAAGAGTTTCTGATAAATTTGGGGTCAGGCCTATAATGTTGCTAAATAGTGAAGGTATTCTTCAAAAATGGGTTTAATCGTAAGAGTGGACTGACAATATTGGCAGGTTTGATGTGGCAGTTTGCTGATAGGTGAGAGAGCATGAGGACATTTTCTCAAGCGGGTTCGAGCAACTTCCTCCCTCGGCTGTTTAGGTAGGATGTTAACCATGATTATACTACTATTTTGATTCCTTTTAATTTATTCGAAAAACTTTCATACCGCTTGGCCTGCCATCTTTCCAATAATTGTAATTTGAGGGGTCTACTGAGTTCTGATGAAGTAAGAACTGCCACGGCCAGGAAGCGTGAGTGCCTCTCTGGCAGTTTTTTCAGCGAGCTCGTTACCAATAATGCCAATGTGGCTTGGAGCCCATATGAAATTTATGGGCTTACCTTATTGTGATAGAATGGAATAGTATTTAACCCTTAATTTGGCAGTGTTGTCGGGATTTGTAACGAATAGATCCCAAAAATGTTAATAAAGGCTAAGCACCTGTTGCGCCAATCTCCGAAGAAACATTTTTTTTAAAGTATGATTGTTATATGAGTACCTACATATCAAGAAGAAATTGAATATGTACACTAGTTCGAATTCTCCCAGATGTTAGAAATGCTAGGTTCATTTAATTTAAAATTGATTCAACAGCTACTTTTGACATTCAAAATTATTGTCAAAATTCTTCGTCCAACCACTGTAAAAATTAATTGATAGAAGACGGAATATTTTTTTAATTATTATTACACGATCAACTAATTCTTTAAAGTCTTCATTGTCTGTCAATATTTTGATCAAATCCATTTTTATGAATTTCAAAGGATGGTCCTTGGTTTGTAAGATATAAATAGCCAATTACATCGAGGATTACAAATGGAGTCTTTTGTATGAGACAAACCCCCTTAATCAATTGTTAAAAAAAAATGTACCTTATGCTAACCATGTAAGGCCGATATATAAACAAATTTTATATAAATAAAGGTGATTTATAAATACAATGAAAACATTAAAATGTTAATAAACACAAGAAATAAAGATATTTTTAAACAAAATAATTTGGAATCAGCATTACTGAAAAAGATAAAGATAAGGATAAAAAAAAGGACATACATTCAGTTTGGAATATTAAAAAAAAATTTCAATAAAGATGACAAATTTATACTCATCGAAATTAAGCTAAGGAAAAAATACGAAATATTTTAGAATTTTAAATGGTTATAAATTAAAATTTGTTGATTGTAACTGTATATTAATTGTAATTATTTTAAGTTGACTGTAAATATTTTTATTTTAGAACTTAATAATCGGTAGAAAAGCTGGAAACGTTGTTCAAATGACATAATGAATTAGGAAATAATAAATTCCTGAATTGAAAAAAAAATAATAAAGTTTTGGTATATTTAAGTTAGGTTGCATATTTAATATTTTAGTTAGTATCAATATTTTATGAGTTGAGTGTCAATATTATTTATAATAAGTAACTTTTATAACTAAAATATATCTATTTTGTTACACACACTGTCAATCATAAAGCTACTCATATGGCAATTTATTTTACGAAATGCTTGTTTTCTATTCCAACTATAAATTATTCTAAATTATTTAAACTCTAATATTAGTTGGTATAAGACTTGAAAAACAACATCAGTAGAAAAAAATAGAACTAAAAATATTATATTTTACATATCTTTGTTGCCAAATCATGGAATAAAATGTTTAAAAAATTGAGCATATTCTAAATAAACTAGAACTACATTACGATTAAAAAGTCCAGAATAGAAGGGGGAATGTTGTAAGAAAAATGGAAGCATTAAAGGAAATCTTCAGTAATTACTGAGAAAGTTTGCGACGAAAGTCATTTCAAAACTACTTAACTAATATCTTGCAAAGTTGTTTTGCAGATTTCCCGAAAGGAAAAAATAAGCACAACGCCAAGATGAAAACATAACGATAATGTTAGCCAATGAGACATTACTTGAATAGTGCAAATTATTGAATGGATTAGTACGTGTTAACGTAATTCATTATACCTGTAGAGTTCTTCTTAAACGTTGCCACATCAGAGTTTTCTTGATTACTTTAATAATTTTACTTATAAACAGATAAATTCATTGAGGATAAATAAAAAATTATATTTTTTAATAATGCCAGAGCTAAGTTTAGCAGTTCGGTTGTTTAAATTGTTTAAACTGTTTCTATTATACAGAAAGAATAATTTATTTGTATCAAACTTTATATTTAAATGTTAAGTTAAATTTCATTAATTATTATAAGAAATTTATTTTTTATTAACTGTTCCTAGAAAACATCAATTAAAAAATTAACTAAGTTTATTTACTTCTTATAATTATATTAACTAATGTTAATCCTTTATTCACATCTTCTTTTTTAGAACAGCAAATATATTTTGGGATCCATAATAATCTCATGAAAATAAAGCACACATTTCTCAAGAACGACTAATTGGATATTACGTAAATCATACGATATACCAAATTATTGGATATAACATTTACTACAACTACTATTCTCTTAACGTTTGCGATTAAATAAACTGTATTAAATATAATTTCATCAATGTACGAAATCTCTATTAACCTCAACTTTAAGTTGCCTTCAAGGGACGTGGCCTAATCCCCATCCCTTAGCGTCATTTATGTTTAGAAGAGTAGGGTTATAGAGTTTATAAAAATACTCAATTTCACCACTACAGTTAGAATAAGGTAGTAACTTGTTGATAACCTCTCGAGTCTTAGAAATGTAATTGTAAACATTGACTACTGTTCTATTCCTCTGTCTTAGTTTAAATTATAGAGTCAAAATTGTTCAACGTGGGACGTATATGTATCAATATTATTGTTATGATATATCTCCCAACCAACCAATTTACTGATGAAATTCAATATTGACCGTGCAGGGGTCAATATCATAGCTACGACATTGAGTTAAAATCACAAAATTAATTTCAGCAAACAAATCAAATTTAATAAATTTTCCTTAAAAATTCTTTATTCATTCATGCTACGTCGTTTTGTAAATCCTAATCTACTCTCATTTATAAAACCTAATCATTAGTCCCATTAGATCGATTTTTTAGGTGTTTCGATTTTCCAAAAAAATGGCTTTAATAATTTTGATTGATCTTTATCAATGTATGATTAATTATCAGGGTGATTTAGGTGGAATTAAATATTACCCATAAAGAAAAAAGTTATTTAGAAATGGTTATGAATGGAAATGAGTGTGTGGAAATGTGTGGAAATGAGTACTATATTGAAAATACTTGAATAAATTTATTTTCTGTCGACTTTTAAGTTTCATCAGAGAAGTTAGGTTAGAGTGTAAACAGAGAATCCTCGAATACCAGTTACTGAATTGGCAATTTACACACCCACCTAACATCCCCAATGAAGAGCTATAACTAGGCTACTTAAATAATATAAAAACAAAATTGAAAAAAAAAATTATAAAGAAAACGTTATAAATAAGATTATTTGCAAAATTGTTAGGGTGTTTATATTAGAGAAACCCCCAAAAGGTTAGGTAGGGATTCCCGACCCTCAGTGTTATAATAATAATAAATAATTTACGTGATCATTGCACATATATTATAAATAAATTAAAAATCAATAGCAAATCAACTAGTTAATCTTATGTTATATAATAGTGATTTTGAAATCAAGAAATATCATTGGTTTAACCCCAGAACTAAGTAGAAATTTTATCTTTTAGCAAATAGAGGTAATAAAAATAATAAGCATGGAGGTAGTTCATCATTGGATTATCCTTAGAAAGAATGTAACAGTGAAGTTTAAGGAAATTCTTCTTATTTTAAAAAGTTATCTGCATTTTAACAGCGTTGACAACAGTATTAAGGAGAACAGTTGTTATTTCATAAATGAAATTATATTTATTTATTTTTTTATATTAAAGTAAATACTTATTAGCATATAATTTTTGAATTACGGTTTTGGTCCTTGGATCATACAAATTTGGTTGTTGAGAACTGCAGTATGTCTGTTGATGGGCCTATGGCCCATAAAAATTTCTTGTTCTAAATTTCTAAAATTATTAAAACTGATTTATTTTTTATTTATTGATGTAATAAATTTTTATTGTATCTTCATGTGCTTTAATACATTTGTGTAATGCGCAGACTGTACCAGATTTTCATATTTAAAATTTTTGTACCACCACCTTTGAAGATGTGTCCAAAACTGGTGGATTAAAAGAAATTTCAATAAATCCCACTAAATCACAATTGCCCTTCGTCGTAAATCAATGACTTGAAGAGAAATTCTCAGGAAGCGACCAATGACGGGCTAATAATACCCTACTTATTTTATGTCAAATAGGTCCGTTACTTAGGACTACATCTGTACAAATGACTGACATGTAATCCTCATACAAGATTGAAAAGGCAGGAAACTGCTCGTCGATTCCGACTACTGGAACATACTAGACAAACGGTCTAAACTTCCAACCATTACTAAAGACTGATCTACATGACCATAATAAGTCCAACCTGGACATACGGAGTTGAGTTTTGGGGCTTCACTAAACCATCAAATTCCCCCCGAACCCAATCCTTAAAATCCCAAATCCTTCGTAAAATCCTCCACATCCATCCAAAAATACTTGTTCCTAACCTTCCTCTTCCATTCCTGACAATCCTGCGAGACGTGCGAAAAGAAGATCGCTTGCGAGACCTTCTAAAGTAGAAAGGTTATTAGAGTAGTACTAATGGGTAGTAGTATCATTATAATCTGTCATCAAATTTACTAGACGTACTTTTATGTAAATAAAATTGTATACGTCAATTAAAAAACAACAATTTTTTTATAAATTTATAGTGATTTTTCTAAGCCCATCGGGTGTATGAGGGGACGGTGGGAAAACGGGTTGAGGGGGACCTATTTTCCTGGATTCAAAGAGGAGGCTGAGGAATTGGATATTTTGAAAAAGGGTAATATCCTGTATTAAGTGTTAATGGCGCCGGAGCTCACCAGGTTTATTAAGACAGAAATCAGTCACAGTAGTTGGTCATTAGTCCTGAGGCTGGTAAATGGGTATGCCACCTTTGTGACCGTTATTTATAGTAACTTTTTCTTTCTTTCGTAACTTCCTTTATTTTTATTTTTGGTCTAAACTTCCAACCATTACAAAAGACTGATCTACATGACTATAATAAATCCCACCAGGACATACGGAATTGAGCTTTGGGGCTCCACTAAACCATTGAATTCCTCTCGTATCCAATCCTAACAGTCTAAAATTCTTAATGTCTCTTACTCTATTAATCAAGTTTTCCATCAGAAACTCAATGTTCTATATGCTGTCGATTTTTCCAGAATCAGAAACCAATCCTTCCATAATAATCATCTTTCATTACCTGATAATTATTATAGGCGTCTGAAATGATGATAGCCCGAGATCTTCTCCTTTAGAAATGTTATTGGAGTTCTTTCAATGGGTAGATTCTCCACATGTTTGTATAAAGTCATTTTAAAAATAATTACTTGATACAAATAAACTTAAAATATAAGTAAACTCTAAATAAATTATTTTAAAAAATGTACTCTGCAATTTGTTATAATCGATAAACACTGTAATTCTGGTAAAATTGTCGGTTTCACGAATTGAGGATTAATCGAATTAAATCACTCTCACTTTAATCCCCACATATGATAATCCTAACATATTTTCGAAGTCCGAATAATTCCGACAGTAGAAGGAAAAACATGAAGCACGGTCAGTCGCGTGAGAGAGAACACAAGAGCGGTCTAAGATGGTTAATATTTGTCTTGGAGCAAATTGTGGAGGGGCGGGCGCAATTACGGTGGTAGCAGGGGCAAAAAGCCGAATTAGAGGGAGCGCCTTCAAAAAACAATAACCATCACTTCAACTCTCATTGCCCCTTTCTTTCTCTAATGATAAAGCTTCAGGAACAGCTGTCCGATAAGGCGGTTCTCCTACAGGACTCTAACCTTATCCTCTGGTAGTCTTCTTATACCTTCGTAAACTGCATTAGAATTATATTGTGTTCTGAGAAATTAATTGACAAAATTATTATTAACTACTTTAATATAAGTTTTTAAAAACAATAATATGTCCTGGAGAAACCAAAGGTCCGACTCCGATAATAATAATAATAACAATATATATA
>NW_027111032.1:1035435-1047832 GCF_000696795.3 Halyomorpha halys | reverse complement strand
CCTAGTACAGGTAGGGAGAATAAAAAATAGTGGATGTATCAAAACCCTAAAAAAAAAAAATAATTTTTTCATTCCCAGCTCTATTGAGCTACTACCAACCATACTAGAAAACCTAAGGAGAGCATAGAGAATTTAAAATAGAGTAAATTTGCTAAGATATGAGAGAATACATTCAATAGTTAGATATAGCTTTTGAAAAGCAATGTTTCATAAAAAAATGTACTCAAAAATCAGTAGTTAATGAACTTATTTTGAGAAATTTATATCTCAGGAACCATAAGACGTACATATGTCCAGTATTACTCAAAATAGAGGTAATTTAACTTACTATAAAGTTGTTTATGATTATGATATTCGTATATGAATATAAATTTTGCACATGAAATTTTGTCCGAACAACTATAAATCAATTTATTTTATCAAATATCATAAAAATCAATAGTTCTAAGAAGATAAACGTCATAAACTATTGTATATTACATTAAACTAGCTTTAATATGAGTATTAATAGAAATCTGTTCATTGAATAGTCTTTGTGATATAGATTTCCCAAAATAAATCCTCTAACTTCTGATTTTTCAAGGATTTCTTAATGAATTTTTTCTTATTAAAAAAAATATATCTCGGGAACTATTTAACGCAAAGCGAGCTGTATTACGGCTCGTATTTTAGCAAATTTACTTTATATTATTATTATTATTAAATTTACTTTATATGACGTTTTGTTAACTTTTCTAATGTTGTTGGTGGTTTTAAAGATATAGAGTTCCGAATGAAAAATATGAATATTTTTTAACGAAACAGATCCTATTTTATAGCCCCTACATATACTTGGCAGACTCATTTTGATTAGTAATTATACATAGTTTTAATTAAAGTAGTAAAAAATTGGGGAGAAGAACTGCCTTATTTCTCTTCTTTGGCTCTTGTATTAATAAGATACTTTAATTTTCGTTTATGTTGACAAGGTTTTTCTGGTTATTATGGATTCAATATAACAGGATAAGTGTTTATTGAAGATGACTTCGAGATTTAGCGATGGTTATAACTAAGATATTTAATATGATTGATATTTCAACTTTTAATTTACTTTTAGTTTACTTCATCCCTTTATTATATTTTTCTAAATGATGTTTATTTCTCCTCGTTCCATAAGAGATAAGTTATTAGACAAATGAGCCTTATTTCTGAAATAATAATTTCTCTTTAAATCCGTCACTCAAGACATTTTCGAACTGTTATGTGTAATTATCAATTTTTCAATGTCTGCACTCCAGAGTCTATCATACTTCAGTCAAAGCGGACCTACTACAGACAAAATTCACAACTATATAGACATGTTAAAACATCTTAAGAAAAGAGTATCCGTTCTCTGGACTCCAGGGCACTCAGGAATACCTGGAAATGAGGCAGCGGATAAAGCGGCTAAAGATTCTGCTACAATGAACGTTCCACCACTCCAAATTTACGAGCCGAAAGACATAAAGGCATTTTTAAGGAACAGAATCCGAAAAAGTTTGGGTTCAATGTGGGCTGACGTAGCACTCACCAATAAACTAAGAAATGTAAAAAAAACAAAACACAAAAGTGGACAAGTACCGTAAGGGGAAACAGAAGAGAAGAAGTGGTTGTTGCAAAAGTAAGAATAGGACATTCCAAATTAACACACCTCTACTTAATCACAAAAGAGGACCAACCTATATGCCAAACCTGTCATTCCCCATTATTGATAAAGCATATAATTGAAGAATGCTCATCATTTCGTCAGGCCTTGGAAAATAATAAAATTTCTCGTACAAGAGAATTGGCCCTTAAAGACTCAGCAAAATCTTTTCAGAAAATAATAAAATTTTTAAAAGAAACTCAACTTTATACTAAAATATAATCCACCAATATCGACCAGTGTAAAAAGGAAATAGTCTACATTCAACTATCAAATGCAAAGACAAAAAAATAAATAAAGTAAAAAGGGTGTAATAACTTAGATGATGATCGCCCTGAATAAAAATCTAACCTAATCTAATTCAAGTAGAAAACAAATGATATTACATGACTTAAATAGAAAATAAATTATGCATTGTTTATGAAATGTTGCTCTCCGAAAAGTTAAATCTCGGAGTACTATTGAACGTAAAAAGCTCTTATTGGAGCTCATATTTTAGCAAATTTACTATGCTTTATGATGTTCTCTTAGGATTTCTAGTGTTTTAGGTAGTTCTAAAGGAATATAGAGCTCCGAATGAAAAATTAATTTTATTTTACGTTTTGATATAGCCACCATTTTTTATTTCCCCTAACTATACTTGACAAAGTCATCAAATTGAGTAGTAATTATTCATCGTTTTCATTAAATTAATCACAAATTGGTGTGAAATAAGTGTTTTTTTTTCTCCTCCGGGCTTTAATACTACATAAATCTCTCTCTTCGGAGGTCTGAGTCTGGTTTATAAACAATTTACAAAATTTCCACTTGTTCTTAGATTAACACTTTTCATGTAAATTAAAAATAAAATAATAATTTGCCTATAATTAAATAAAATATTTTCCCTATTTCTGGCCACAGTATCCCAACTGTATTTATTTCTTGGAAGATTCTCATCTTGCCTTCTTGTAATTGGTCTTCCTTTCTTTCTCTAGTGTTCCCTAGGTATTCAGCTTTTTAACACCTCGTATCAAGCCTGGCAACATGTTCGGCCCACGTTCATTTCAGTTTTTCCTGATTTTTTTAGGATTTTAATGTTAATCCTAGATTATAATGTTCTGTCATATCTATCGATGCCTAGCATGTTATTAGTGGTATTTAGCAAACATAATTAATCATTATTTCAACCAAAGAAACGTTAACAATGTTGAAATAATGAATAATTACAATACAGGTATTGTCAAATTGTATAAATTGTTTTAATAGTAATGATATAGTGGGAAATAATATTATTGATAATAATATAAATATAAAGTTTACAGAGTAATGAAATAGAATTTTTTTTTTTCATTGAATAATAATACAATCATCATCATCTTCATTTCATCCTCTTTACCGCTTGTGCAGTTTGGGGTTATATACAATTTGTACAATCAGGTCCAGACTCTGATATCTCGCTCTTGGACCATCTTTCCTCTCTTACTCCAGTCCATATTCCGCCTCCTTAACACTCTTCTCAGGAACTGCTTGGTCTTCCTTCACTTGGCTTTCTTCCCTCCCTTCGAGTCTCATATGTATTTCTGGTAGTTCTTTCCTGGTCCATCGGAAGGAGGTGTCCGAACCATCTTAGCATGTGCCTCTCTAGGATGTTCTCAGCCGGTTTAACTTCGAGGTTAGTCCGAATGGTACTGTTCCGTACTCTATCTCGTCGTGTCCTTCCTTCCACCTTCCGAAGGTACCGCATCTCCATGGATTGGATCCGGCTCTTGTGTGTCGAGTTGAGGGTCCACGATTCGGAAGAGTAGGAAAGAATAGAGAGGAACGTCGATTTGTAGATGATTGTAGTTTTTCTCGTCACCTCCTTTTTGCCCTGGAAACCCCTTCGAAGTAAACTAAATATTCTTCCAGCTGCATTGATACTTAATGAAACTTCCTCATCAATTTAGACGCTTTCGTTGAGATGAGCACCTAGATATTTGAAATTCTGGACCTGCTCTAGTTTTTCTCCGTTCGCCCTGATCACCCTCATTATTTTCCGGGATTTCTTTCCATTTCTTATACTTTTGATCAATAATAATACAGTCGAGGGCATAAATACTAGAGTTCCAGGTTTACATTCATATCATATTCTTATTCATATAATGGATCTACAGCCCTTGTTGTAATTTGACCTCCAAAATGATCCCCGTCTCTTCTATCTCCTTGCACCCAACCGGCGCGGGTCTGGTACCACATCATCAAGCCAGCTTAGACGTGGTCTTCATTATGATCTTCTTTTATTATTTTGATTAAAAGTGTAATACAATACAGTTTTGTAAAAGTAATATATCATAGAGTAGTCGAATATTTCTAATTTACTGAACCATCGAAATATTACTAGCGTATCAGACTATAATGGCTGATTATAAAGAGCTTTAGTAAGAGAGGAATTCTTAGGAGTACATTTCCTCTTCTAAATTTCTCGAATGTAGGAAGATTGTCCGTGTAGTGGGCAAAAAAGTAAAACTTGCATTAAAAAAATATTCATTAGTAACATATGTTTTGTCATATTTTTCAGGGCTTCATCGGGGCTGAATCAACAAAGTTGATTTCAGTCTTCTTTCCGAACTCAGCCCTGACGAAGTCCAGTTACTTTGTTACTAAGGTAAGATGTAGAGTGAATATTATTTTATTTACTTTCCTTCCAATTCATAAGGAAGAGGTTTCTGAAGATGTGATAGTTAAGTCTGAGGGTGGATAAAAATCCATTACTTGAAATGAAAGGACAACACTTTTCCTTATTGTTTGTTTGTTTGTTAGTTTTGAAAGGGCGTTCAACAGCCTGGTCATCAACGCCCGTTGGTTGTTGGCTTTGGTAAGGCCTAGTTGTTTTAGTCATAGTTTTGGTATGGTGTACTGATCCGCACCAATTATAATTAAATTTGTGGCAATTATAATTTGTTTAATAATCGTAACGATATTGGAAAGGATGGTGAAAAGCAGATAACTGACTGTTCTAATTTTAAAAATAAGGCAGGTTAAATAGATAATTATAATAATTAAAGGCTGGTTATTAAGTTAGTCTGATGGATGAATTTAATGACTTTTACAATTACAGATTCGTCGTTTCTCAACGCCAACTTTTCCTTATTTAAGGTTAGTGTGAATGAGAGTAGCTTCGGTTCTTTACAAAACTGTAAACATTTCCTCATTATAACTTCTTGTTTATTATAATGATTGAAATATTGTGTTTCGCTGACTGTAGACACATTTTCCATTATTTCAAATTATTTTGATATTTATTGTAAAGTTCTTTATAATCACCCATTATAGTCTGATACGCTAGTAATATTTCGATGGTTCACTAAATTTGAAATATTCTACTGTTATGTGATATATCACTTTCGCCAAACTATATTATATTACACTTTTAATCAAAATATTATCATAATTTAAATATATAAACATATTCAAAAATTGGGGAAAAAATTAGATAAACAGTGTATGTATTTAAATACATTAAATACCGTATCTCCTGCTTTCTTAGCAGTTTCAAGAACTTTAGCTTGGGTGATGAAGCCTTGCAAAGTGGGACGAACATTAAATTGTTTTCCTGCATATTTCTGGTGATCCCGAAAATAAATCGTACTGTGCAATTCATAAGACGTTTAAGTTTAGATTCGAGATTACCCGAGAGATTACCCACATACCGGGCAGCCATAGTCAAAGTGGAGGGAAACTATAGAGGAAACTAAGAGTTGGCGGGTTTTAAGTGGAAGGAGATAACGGATTCTATTGAATTGCTTTAAGGTAGCTATGGTTCGACGGGAAATTTTGGGCAATGTGTCGTTTCTAGGATAAAAAGTGATACCAAGAGTTTTGACTAACTATATGATCAGACGTCTTTCTCTTGATGGGCTGAATTATAAATAATAACTTAGATTATGTTCCCTGAACTATCTTCCTTAAATACATAAAATGTTGTACTTTGCCAATGAATAGTTTCTCCCCTCAATATAACTTCCAGGAAATTGAGAGGTATCCCCCTTGTAAGTCCTACACTGTCAAACACTATCCTGAAAGATCTTGTGTCCTGCAACTGACCCATACTCTACAAAATAGATGCCTACTTATTCTCCTGTTGGTTCGCGAGATTTAAATTCAAAGAGAGGAAGTGCATATCTCAAAACACCTTACATCACTCCTTTATAATGGGTTTTTTTTTAAGGCCGATAGAACTTGAAATTGTAAAAAATAACACAAAAAATTAAATTGTAATCAAAATTTTTTTTTATTTGAAAGATCAATACGTGACATTAACATTTGAAAATGATTTCGGGCATATGGGCACCGCGGCTGTTCTTGACGAAGCGCATTCTGTAAAATTGTGTTCAGCGATGAGGCGCATTTTTGGCTTAACGGGTTTGTTAATAAGCAAAATTGCCGCATATGGTCGTGCGATTTGACACCTCTCGATTATTTCCTGTGGGGCTACGTGAAGTCACTGGTTTATGCTGATAAACCAGCAACAATTGACGCCTTGGAGGCCAGCATTGTTCGTGTTATTCGTGACATACGGCCAGCAGTGCTCGAAAAAGTGGCCCAAAATTGGACGTCCAGAATGCGCTTCGTCAAGAACAGCCGCGGTGCCCATATGCCCGAAATCATTTTCAAATGTTAATGTCACGTATTGATCTTTCGAATAAAAAAAAAATTTTGATTACAATTTAATTTTTTGTGTTATTTTTTACAATTTCAAGTTCTATCGGGCTTAAAAAAACACCCTATAGATAGCTATGGATATTGGGCATTTAAAGCCCAAGAAGGCCAGTTCAGGGCTTGCGAAAATTTCAAAGTAATGTACAATAAAGGTTCAAGAAGGGATTTAATAATCAAATTAATTTTTAATAGTATTCCATGCAATTTTAATTAATCTCCAGTCAGTCATAAAATTTTGAAGCAGATCCACCGGTTCTGAGTCTTGTGCGATTTTTCACAAGAACAATCAAACGAAATATATAAAGCTATTGCACATCCTATGAATAACAGGTCCATTTCATTTCTACAGTGCAGATGAAAAAGGAAGAAAAAACTTGATATCAAATAAAAGCAATTATCTTAATGCTCTTCGGAGTTACAAGCAATTTCTATCTTTCATCCTCATACTAAGCTTCCATTAAATTAAACTAGAACTTTTAAACTGAGTTTTAATTTATAACACTGGCATATAAGTTAAAAGCCAAAGTAATTAAATGTTTGACTAGACTTGAACAATGATTCTTGTCGTGTGATACTACTCAGTTCAACCATTTCGACATGACATAATATTGTTAAAACATAACATACATTAACATATGTAAATAGAGATAAGTATATATAAATCTTATAGACAGCATCCATAATATACTTAACAATTATTAAATACTTCTATATAAACAACCGTTAAAAAGTTTAGGACCTGTTGTACAGAAACTCTGTTTAAATGATACTTGCAGATATCTCTTCTTTTTTTTAATTGTATCTATATTACCTATGAGCATATATATATATAAAGACCAGAAAAGGCAAAAATTATTTTTTCTTGTTTCTTGGGGAGGAAGCAAAAATTATAAATTTTGTTCAGGTCTATAGTTTATCAAAGATGATCATGCAATTAGAAAAGAACGACAAATTTCTCGATTTGTGGTTTCGACAAGAAGAGACAAATTTGGAAGACGAAAACCACCGGAATGACCAAAATTAAATATAGTGAGAACGTGAGAGGTAAAGTAACGACGATTTGGTCGCAACCAGGCGTCAAGAATGACCAGATCTCTAGAATATTGAATAGTTCTTCGAAGCCTAGAGAAAAGCATCACCTGTATGTTGGAAAAGAATGCCAAGCGGCTAAGGTGTGATGAACAGATTGGAATAGACAGGACATTCGTCCGTTGTAAACTAATGGTAGAAACCCTTTTAGAAGATGAACAACAACGAGAAGTCACCCTAGCGTATGAAACTATGCAAGCATTAAAGAAGAAGCGTTACTTTTGGTGGAGAATGAGGAAGACAATATCAGAGGTTGTAGAAAGCTGCGAGGTTGGTCTACGCACTAAGTACGACACACATCCGCCTAAAGGAAGACAGCAGAGGACACCTAGCACAGATGCACCGCTCAAAGATTTACAAATCGATGCATTTACATGGAAGGGGTTTAAATGGATGCCCATGATCGACCTCTTCAGTAAGGCGGAAATGACGCACCAGGTGCAGGACAGGTCTTCGGAAGCAGTATTGGCACCCTCCGCTTGTGGTTTCAGTTCTAGGGAGTTGCGGAACGCATCTCATCGGATAGTGGAAGAGAATTTGATAACTCTTTGATAAGAAAAGAAATGAAGTGAACTCTTGGACGTGAAATGGTACCTCAACACACTAGGACACCCCAAAAGTATAGGAGGTACCTTTGATTGTACCAGATTGAGCTAGGACTGGAACTGGATGGTTACATACCGGTTATGTTTATTACATTAAAAAAAAAAAATCCATCGAGTAGCAATTAATATTTATGTCAATTAGTTAGTTCCATTTCTGTTTGGCGGCAGTACGGATAGTTTACATAAATTTTTATATTCATTAATAATACATTTTTAATGTCAACCTTTTGAAACTTAAATGTTAATTGTTAATATATATCTTAAAAGAGTGCATTGATCTAAGGATATAAACAAAAATTATTAGTAGTCAGGTCATATATTATTTTATTTAAAAAATATTGTAGTTGTTATTCAGTCTTTGTTGATGAGAGTTAAATAAACAAAGTAAATCAAAGTTAATGTTAGGCATGATATAGATGTTGCCAGCATTCATGCCCTTAATGATAATTTACTAATTACTATTTTACAGCTTTAGCTAATTAAACAACTCCTTCATTACCTGAATGTAATAATGATAAATAAACTAAATGTTGTTTTGAGGATTAATTGCCTTTCAAAACTGTTTCTTAATGTACAATTATTAACAAGTCACCGAAAACGTTCCAATAGTTTATAGAAGTCTAGATGTTCTTTGAATTAGTGTACGAATACAACAATTCGAATGTAAAAATTCTCGTAGAGACACCTAACACGTTCTAATTAAGAGCAATTTCAACTTAACTTTTTTCTTCCCTAAGATGTGCCCCATGAGCATTTATCTCACGGTAGACGATTTATATTATTTTTTTAAAATATATTATGTGATGATGACAATAATTCTGTTCTAGTTACATTCAATGCAATTTGAAATCTAAATTGAAAATTGTAGATAAAAAAAATGTTCTTGCATCGGCTCAAAATTAAAAATAACAAGAGGTGTGCTGGTGAGCGAAATTCTCAAATTATAAAAAATAATGTCATGTTAGGATTATACAGATGAGAGAGATGCAATGTCTTACCATTGTGAGGAGGCCAGTGCAAAACTGAATTGAGTATAGGTGGCGAGGTAAGAGGGGGGGGAATAACATAAACAAGCGACAATAACATCAAATGGTCAACGAAACAAATGAAATACCAGGAATTATTTTACAATATGAGCAAAATGCTCACGGCTACACCGCTCCCGGGATTAAGTATTAATTAAAAATACAAGCCTTGTGACACGTATTAGTGTCAGTAGGTCAAAGACAACTTCATTGGGAGTTAGGAGTTTAGTTGAAGCTTAGTAACACGTTTAGCCATTATGCACGTACGGCCACATTTCACGCTCTCTTGCGATATCCTCCCTATCGATGGTTCTCACTAGGACTGTGTCAGTTTGCTAGGACGAATATTTGCGGTAAGGCAAAATATCGGTTAGTCTCTAATCACATTCTGATAAGAAATATGGGATTTCGAAAATACACACTAACACATATATTTATAGACAGAAGAAGAGGGAGATGGAGAAATTTAATTTTTGTTTGTTACTTACGTAAAATATCCGAATGTTCTTAACCTATCTAAACAAATTCTGATAAAACTTACTAACATTACTGGCGCTTAACCAAAAATGTTTATTTGTTTCAGGCACAGCCCCGTTTTAAATAATTAATTAATTCCACCTATGAGTAAATATGAAAAGATTTGATAAGCTGAACATATTGTTTCTATTTTTAATACTGATATTATAGAATTTGTAACTATGACATAAAAATCATAATAAGTACTAAAATGTTCAATTTTAACTAAAATTTAATTAAATTAAGTTTTTGTTGTTGATGGCCCTCCAGGGGGTCTCTTCATCCACCTGAATCTGAATGAGGATTCTCCTATTCACTCTGCAGACGACCGCTACTTTTGATGCCGCCACATCCTCGCTGTCGAGTAGGTTTTCGATTGATTTAGCTTCAATTCGGCATATCTGTCAGTCACCCCTTTTATAAAGTGGCTCAGTTAGCAATCGGCAATCAGGTTCAAGAGGGATCCAATTGGTCTAGATCCATGGATTGCGGCTGGTCAGGGTCAGTAGCCGCATGAGGACCAATATTTTTTTCCCTGAAGTAGACCGTACATGGTCCAACCTCCGGACTGCTTTTAGTCATCCTGGAAGACCACAATGTGATTCCTGCTAAAGATACAGAGGTTATACCGGACGCATGGACTCAGGAGGAGATGAACTATAGGGGTGCAGATTTTTTTTGATAAAAACAAATGTCAAATAGTTTCAAGACGTCCCCTTTATAAAATTAAAAAAAAAAATCGGAAACCTTAAAAACACTTCTTAGACTACACCTTGATGTTTTTAAGTAAACCACAAACTAGAAAATGGAATTAATAATAAAAATCAGGATTAATAGTTTAAACAACATCTATGATTTATTATATATATGCAATTTATTACAGGAAAAAACACATTATGGATATTTGTTGATTACGCGCAAAAGTCCTTTTATCTTTAATAATTTATTTAAATAAATTTTTAATAATTCTATTAACCTTTTTAAATAAGTCATTGATCTTCACAACAAATTATCAAATAGCATATTTATTTATATATTGTGGAATAATAAAATAAAATATAACAGGTCGCAGCCATTCTGACGCCCCAAGAAATAGGTCTTCCACAGAAAAATTAAATATCAGGTATTTTGCAATCCATGTGGAACGCTAAGCAAATAAAAAACTGTTTGAAAAAATAACTAAGCCGTGAGTTCGTTCCGAATGCAGGGAGGAGGTTGCAAGAGCTAGATTGAAAACTCATTTGTATCAGATTGATAAGCAACCACAGCCAAAATGTCAATATTGTTATAGAACACTTTCAGTCAGCCACATCTTACAAGAATGTCCTTTCTACACTAAGGGCTTAAGTAGACGGGTAAAGATCAGACACTCCTTAGGACATCAGTAGCCCTGAATGATAACGGGAAAAAACATAAAATTAGTATATTTTTTTAAAGATGAAATAACATGCTTTCTTTTCAAAATATTTAAACCCTAAATCTAAATACATTTAATATATGTATATATAGTTGACCGCAGCAATTGATATATAGGAAGATGGTTAGGGTTGCGGTCAAAGGAGAAACAAAAATAGTTTACAACTATTTATTTTCCTGTATAGGAAGATGGTCAGGGTTGCGGTCAAAGGAGAAACAAAAATAGTTTACAACTATTTATTTTCCAACGTTTCGCGCCACTTTGTAGGGCTTCAACTTTAGCCCCTGAGGGCTAAAAAGATACAAAATGATACAATGATAAGAATAAAAATACAAAGATAAGTAAGTAACAATATTTATACTTTATAAGTAACAAAGCCATTGTTACTTATTTTTATTCTAATCATTGTATCTTATCTTTGTATTTTTATTCTTATCATTGTATTATTTTGTATCTTTTTAGCCCTTATGAAGCCCTACAAAGTGGGGCGAAACGTCGGAAAATAAATAGTTGTAAACTATTTTTGTTTCTCCTTTGGCCGCAACCCTGACCATCTTACATTAAAATAATTTACTATTTCAAATATGAGTTCCGAGTCTTGGAACTGAAATAAAAAAAATTAAAATTGTGGAAGAAATAGATAAATAAATAATAATCAAAATTGGAATATCAAAGGAAACAGAATTCAAGACTGAAAGCTTAACGGACATCAACAACATTCAAACTAATATAAGTACCATGGCCTAACCAATTGCCAACCAATGTGCTAACGAATAACCAAGTACCAAGTGCGCTAAACAAAAATCATTAATATCTATGATCACATATTGTCTAACTCAAAATTCAGCATGTATAAGTAGATGTATAATTTAATATAGCAAATTACTAACTACGCAATTTTAATTGTAAATGTAAATATTTAATTGTGATTGTCCATATGTAATTGTGATTGTAATTGTTAATTTGTAATTGTAATTGTAAATTTGTAATTTTCTTACTTTTTAATTGTAATTGTAAATTTGAACCTTCTCACTTTGTAATTGTAATTGTAAATTTGTAACTTTCTCACTTTGTAATTGTAAATTCGCAGCTTTCCCACTTTTTAATTGTAACTTTCTGAACATGTCAGTTATAATCTACTAACTTTGTAAACCCAGTGTAAATGGCCCTAGTGGTTGAAACACTTAAATAAATAAATAAAAACTAAAATAATCTAAATTTATTGATTAAAACTATTTAATATAATATTAGAGTGTAAATGTGACTAAAGACTATATTATTTTATTTATTTATTCTTCATACAGATTGCTTATGTTCATTAGGTTTATTATTTCGTTTGTATATGTTTTAAGAGAGTTTTTATTTATTTATTTTTTTTTTATTCATTTATTTATTTTATTTTATT
>NW_027111032.1:1026199-1035220 GCF_000696795.3 Halyomorpha halys | reverse complement strand
AAAAAACTATTTATTATTTATAATAAAATAAAAATACAATATTAACTGTTCTTGAAAACATAATATACTTTATATATGTGAGTCTGATTCCAGGGAAAAAATTGTAAAATTGGGACAGGCTTCGTTTGGAAAGTGGGAACAATAAGCATATTGAATGCCGGGTCAGGTTGGGACAAAAAACCGAGTAACAATAGCCTGCCAACATGTTTTGTTAAAACACTTTAATTATTAATTTCTTTGATTACAAAATTGTTAAAAAAATAAAAAGAGCTTTCGTACAGTGTTTCTGAGGTAAAAAATATAAATCCTAAAGAAGAAAGTTATCATAAATCTAATTATACTTTTTGTTAATTTATTAGCTGTTCAAGTTTTATTTCCTTCATTGAATTTTTCTCTCTAGAAAAATGCCTTATATACAATGTTAATACAGTAGTGAATTTTATAAATTTAAGTATTGAACCATCAACAATGAAAAACCATTAACTATTTCAAAATCTGACAGAGCTTTACATTTCAAAGTAGATACAAATCGTATACTGGAACGAAAAAAATTAAATAAAATTACTGGTCATCTTCCTTTCTTGGCTGACCCGAGAGAAAATTGGGCAACTTTTTATCACAGTATTCTAATCATATTTAACTGTAAATATTATATATAGGTGCGAATGTGTATTTAGTTTATTGTTACATAAATTTAATTTTCTTTGTCTTGTAAAAAAATTTCATTTGATTTATTTTTTATTATATGATCAGTTTTATTTTAACATATTTTTTATGTAAAATCATATTTTTATACAAATCACAATAGTATTTATTTTATTTATATAGAGAATGATTAGCTCATTGGTAAGGCAATAGACTTCTAACTCCAAAAATGGCAAATAATGATTATCTGTTTCACTGTCGTAGTGAGTCAGCTTTGTACCCCATAGGAACCCTGCGGGGTCTCCCCAGCCTCATAAAGTGGGTGGGTACCCTTTATTTGGTGAAAAATAAAGTCGAGCGTGATTTGACCAACTCCCCTCCTTGCACAACCGTTGGTTTAGTAACAGTACTTCCTTATAATGAACTGCACTCTTGCATCTTCATGGGTTGTAGCGGTACAATTTTTTTTTATATGTTTCTTTATTATTATTACTGATTTTAATTTAGTGAGTACTATTCTCATCATTTACAATTCTTTTTTTTCTATTTTTCCTGTATTTTTTTCTTCTATTTCTATGTTCATTTTATAAACGAATATTTGATTTCTAATACTTAATGTCTTTATAATACTAACACTATTAACTTAATGTAGATTGTATTAATTCTCCCCAATAAAATAAAATCATATTTAGCCGTACTGTACTAATGTACTTTACGCATACCAAACCTACCGTAAAATAAGGTGAGATTATTTAATAAATATGTAGGAAGATAATAAAATAAGAGCAATTAAAATATAACTATCTCCGAGAAGCTATGTAAATTTGTGAATTACTGCCTCATGTAATCAAAGTATGATATGTATATATTTGTAGAAATATTTATCTTTCAGTGATATAAGATATATTAAAATGCTATGCACTAAATCAGAACTTATTTCTAGCCAGGTAAAGGCTGGTTTCTACTCTAATTTTTGCCGTTAGCTAGACGTACTTAAGACTATCAATCCGAGATATGTTTTATTGTACATATAAAATATTTATTGAAAGATATAATCTGCCCCACTCATGGGCAATAAGCATTAATTTTGTAAGTACTCAACCATACTATAGATGTATTGAATAAAGAGAAGAGAAAATAATATAAGAAATAAAAAAAATACAGGTAAAAACTAAAATAGATAATAATAATAATAGTGAGATTAATCCAATTTTTGTCGTTGCTTCTTGAATTTATATAAAGTCGGGGTCGGGGGTCTCATTTTCTAATGCCCCCCCTTTCCGCGGACACCGGAAGGCTCCGAAGACGCTGCGACTGCAATGACGCCCAGCCTAAGCATCATGCAAGCTAGGACCTGGCCTACCCCTACCATCACGCCAGGCTCCAGGATACGCTGGCCAGCCACGGAGGTACAAAGACGTCTTTTCAGACATCAGGCGATCACATGGTTTTCACCATATTCGCCCGCAGCACAACCTGGACGAGAAAGCGGCCTAGAAGGCGTCACCGCGGCGGCGAAAACGTCATCTACCAGATAAACGTATAATTTTTGTTAGTCCATGAGACCACCCCACTTTTCTGATATTATTACATATAAATAATTTATATCTAACACACTAACCTAATTGCCCCTACAGGGAATTAATCTTATAAATTAAAGAAATACATGCATGTTGTTATGAGCAGAAAGTGTTTCACAATCTTCAGCCCCCCTTTTCCACACATTTAATTATAATCGCAAAATTACACTCGGGACACCTGCAGTATAGCACGAGCAGGTCCCGATGTAAACAATAAGAATAATACAAAGAAAAATATATACACGTTATGAATAAACATAATAGTTTAAATGAATTAAATAAAATCAAAACGTGAAAAAAAAAAACTGAAGTAAAGAATCCAATATAAAATAAAAATTCTTCTCACACATTTAAAGTTATTTAAAATATATACAATTTGTCGTGAAATCCCGAACCAATCCTAACCACCGACATATGGATGACAAGAACTAAGTAATCACATAGTACATGTGCCCGAGATGAGAATAAAAGGCAGTTATTTCATTCCAATTTTTGATTACTATAATGAAAACTATGTATAATTACTATTCCAATCTGATGAGTCTGTCAAGTATAGGTAGGGGGAATAAAAAGATTAGCGGCTGTTTCAAAAGGTTAAAACATTAATTTTTCATCCAGAGCTCTATACCATTAAAACTACCAAAAAATCTATATAACATAAGAAAATATTTAAAGTAGAGTAAATTTTCTAAAATATGAGTCCCGATAGTGAGTGCTATTTATGGTGAATAGTTCCCAAGGTATAGCTTTTTAAAAAGCATCATTTCATAAAAAAATGCACTGAAAAATCAGCAGCGAAATTATTTTTTAGAAATCTATATCTCAACCATTCTACGTCTATTAGCATTCACATTAAAGCTAGTTTAATGAACTATAAAGTAGTTTACTACGTAGTAAGAATAGCGGTTTGCATAATATTTGTTAAAATATATTAATTTATAGTTGTTTGGACAAACTGTCATGTGCAAAATTTATATTCATATGTGAATATCATAAAATATACTACCCATATGTTGTCTCAAAATAAATTTACTAACTACTGATTTGTCATTGAAATTTTTATGAAATGTTGCAATTTATAAAAGCAATGTCTCGGGAACTATGGAACATAAAAGTTCTGTTAAGGGGGGGTCATCTTATAAAAAATTTGCTCTCCTTTAAATAATGTTTAGTAGTGTTGTTAGTAGTTTTAACGATATAGAGATCCGAATAAAAAATGATTTTTTTTTAAACTTTTTGAAACAGCCACAAGTTTTTATTCCCCCTACCTATACTTTTTTGACTCATTTGACTAGTAATTATATATAGTTTTCATTAAAGTAATAAAAAATTGGGGTAAAATATCTGCCGTTTTTTCTCCCTGGATCTTGTACTAACAACATTTATCAGCCATTCGTATCCACTGCTAGATCTCAGAATTAAATCTAAAATAAAATTCACAGATACTTCAAATAGATGACATTTTTATGTGGGAGCTGTTCAGAACAAAATTAGTATCGTTCCCAAAACATTCATTGAATTACGACGGTTCTCTTTTAGTAAATGGAGATCTTGAGATTACTAAACATGATCTGCTGTAATTTAAAATAGATTGTTTCTTAGTTCTGTCACCCAGTTAAATTGCATGCTGAAATTACTCAATTCCTAGGTATCTCCAAAAATGAATCTCACCAGTTTGACATCCTCTCAGGACTTTTTTTATTCTTACTATTCTGTTTATAATTGTCAATTAAACTCTATCATTTTCTTTTAAATCGACTTTTATATTTTTTAATATATTATTTTTTTTTAAATTGCAAACTACAGCAGATTGGAGTGAAATCGTTGATATCAGTTGCAAAGACTGTGAGAGATAATTCATCAGATCGCATTACGACGATGGAGGTTGGAGTTAGTTCCTAAAGTAGATTGTTATGTTACAATTAAGGCTTACATCCCTTTGACTGGCTAACTTGACCGCCGAGCCAGCCATACTGTAGTTGCCTTCTCTCAAGCTTCAAGCGAACAATGCTCCTCCTAACAAAGACTGCTTAACGACAATGGATAGTATCATAATAGAATCATTAGCTCTTCCCTGTGCTTATTAATTGGACTAAATTCAATATCCTTTACTCGACCAAATGAGGGTCATTTGTGCAAACTTATTACTCCCTTAGAATGGTTATGATTCATTGAGAACTTTAATCAAAAAAACGATTCAAGTACGCGAATGACTCTAATCAAATAAAACCTCCAAGAGACGATAAATTTTAGCATTATTATTAATAACTTATATTTTTTTAAATTTATTTATTTAATGTAATTTACAACTGTACAAAATAATACAATAAGTAAATATGTTGTATGTTTCATATACACTTGAAAATCTTAGGAAGGAGCCACCCATTGGTGGTACTCCAAATATTAATTTAAATTAGAAGGTCCCGTGCCCATTTGGAGAAATTAGCAAAATGATAAATTAACTTTGTGGGGTGACAGTGGGGTTCAGTTGAATTTGCCAAGATTAAAGTTCAAAATAAAAATACCATAAAAAAAGTATATGAAAAATACACCGAATAGCAATTTAACATATTTCTTAAAATTTATTTATTTAAGTTTACAACTTGAATACATAAACGCCTCCGGTGAGAATCGAACCGGCACGTTATAAACTGGGCGCTCTACGAACTATGCTCCAATCTGCCGCCACGTCTCTATACAAGTACATCTGATGTCAGTTATGTTACAATGACATGATACAGTCTTGTGGGAGAATTTACCCATTAGTTTATTTCTATAGTAAATGGTCTCGAGGGCAACCTCTTTTCAGACACCGAGGGGAATCATTAGGAGTTGAGGAAGGGGAAAGGTTAGAATCAACTGAATTTGGTTAGTTCGGGAGTTAATCGTGGAAGAATTCATATCTGGTTCTGGCAAAATCATATATGTACGATATTATCTGTAACAAACTTTGCATTAAGGATTTTACAAGAATTGTGAATTTCCAGAACTGGCTGGATACGAGAGAAATCCATGTTTAAGTGAAGCCCCAAAGCTCAATTCCGTATGTTCAAATAGGAAAATTGTGACTGCAGTTGAAAGTATAAATGTAATGCTTTAGAAAAATAAAAATAATAATGTATATCCTAGAAATTATAATATAATAGAACATATTATTTAATAATTAAAATTAAATAAATTGTTCAAACATAATTAAAGGAATAAGAATCCAATATTATATCATAAATATACAAGTCGAATATATTATGATAAATATACATTTACATTATAAAGTATAAAGTTAAAGATAATAAGAAAAAAAAAGAGACATAAAAGTTCATTATCAATTGGATTCGAACATTCCAGCTATCGACGAATCTAAGGGCTCAAGTTCCTTAATTTAAAACAACTTCACATTTTGTGAGAATAAATTTCTGTTCGGTTCTAGGTGCTTGGGTTACGTTAAAGGAGTTTAACTATTTATCAAGTTGTAATTTAGTGAAAAGTCACGCAGGTATATCTGCATAGTGAGCTATAGATACTTTTATACACAAATTCTACCATAATTCCTTCTTGTTGGCGTTATCTGTACTGTAAGAGTACCAACTTAAAATGTTCCAAAAGTACAGTAAAAAAGAAAACCAATGAGCCAACGCCCGCTCTATATTTGTTGACTCAAAAAAAATTAAAACTTTATTTTTTGTCTTTTCAGCAATTTATACCATTCATTTAAAAAAAAAATTAAATCTGTGCAGCTAAAACCCATGAAGGGTCAGGCAAGGTGGTGATTTAGTCAGAATCACGCTCGACCGCCAGATTTTGACCCAATTTGACCTAATTTAAGAGGCTGGGTGAACCCCCAAAAGGGCTCCAGAAGAAAAGAGGAGTTGACTCACAGCTACAGTGTAATAGAAAACAAATTTTCAGCCCAGCCGTATACGAACTCGGGTCCTTAGAGTTAGTAGCCAGGAACTTTACCCCCTGGCTACCGCATATTTGAGTCTCAACCCCTACGATATTTAGAAAGTATTACACCATGGATACGTATACGTTGTACACACGGGATTAATACATAAACTTCATAACCCACTTACACTAAGATGGTATTTACAACATTATTTAGATTACATACTATTCACATTATTTTTTAACGTGGAAACCACAACACTATGTGAAAATATGTGTTTGTTTATTTTATAAAAACAAATTGCATAAGCTAATTAAAATTTGTTTATGTTACAGTCTCAGTACACGAAGGACCAATGCTTCGGTTAAACAAGGTCTCCAGATCGGACATGGGACACTACATGTGCATGGCACAGAATGGAGTACCCCCAGCAGTTTCCAAAAGAATAGCAGTCAATGTACATTGTAAGTACAACCAGAAACCTATATTTCGATTTAAGATAGTTGATTAAAGTGTAGTAAAAAAGTATATATTTTAGTATACGTAATACAGCCCTCTTAAATTTTCCTAGTTACATTAATTGACCACAGATCAAATCGATTTTCCTCCATATCTATTCCACTCAGAGTTCGCTCCATTTCAGTTCCATACTCTGCTCTTCTATCCAGATTTCGTGGCTATTCTGGAGCCTAACAGGAATTGGGATTTAATAAGTAATACTGAAAATGAAAGAAAACTGGAAGTAAGCATTTCACAAATTTTATCTGATCCATAATAAACGGTTCGTATTTCATGACGGCACTTCACCAAACAATCGCCTCAGGTTACGCAGATGGAAACACATTATTAGGATGAAAGTGTGATACTCTCGGTTATCTATATTACGGCAAAGTTGAGATGTTTTTATTAAAACTAATTAACGAAAGTGCTAAATGAAATCATTTATATAAAAAATTATTGCAGAGGTAATTATATTAAATAGAAAAAAAACCTTCTATATAATTTATTAAAGGAAAATAAAATATTTCCTGGCTTTGTTCCAAAAAATTTTCATCTCTGAGCCAGTAGGGGAATTTCATTGAAGTATTTCGAATGCCAATGGAGACATGATACGGCTACAATTAGCTTACTCATATTCGGAGAAAACTCCAAACAAACACTTAGCCAAACAAAAAAAAAAAAAAAGAAAGGAAAACAAAATAAAAAAAATGATATATAAAAAAGCTCAAAGCTGGTAGCTATGAAGGGAAGGGTTGGAGAGAACTCATATGCTTTTTCGATATTCAAGCTCGCCTGTTCCGCAGAGCTCAGTCATAGTGATTAAAGGCGGTGGGGTAGGGGAAGGGAAGAAGGGGGAGGGGAAAGGGTAGAGGCTGAAAAAGTAGGAATGTGTTAGGATGACTAAAGCCAAGGGATGTGATATTGCCTTAGTTAATCAAGGAGCTTGGAGGAAACTCACTGATAAGGGCATTGATAAGAGATAACGGACCCGTTTCGTTAATTAGTGTTAGGGTCACCTTTACAGCTTTTAGCCGGATCATATGTGACTGTCACGCGGTTCGCAGGTATTTCACTTCACGCTGGAGCAATGCGTCATAAAGGCGGTATAGGGAAATAAAAATAAAGCACAGAGTGCATGCGTTATGATTTCTGGACAAGGATGTAGAAAAAAGTTAATATATTATAATGTGATGTTAAGATAATTCTTTAAAAACAAATCTGGTTCTGCATGCGCATTGCACAAGAATAATTTGCCGTTTGAGTTAAAATTAATTTTCATTCTCTTCAAAACAGATGTTTCTTTATTATTCACTGTCCGATTGTATTATACAAAAGTATGGCAGAATACATGAAGTAAGGCTTTATTGATAGAAAGTAATGCTACCTAAATCCATAACATACAGCATACTAATCTATCTTAAAAGACAATATAAAAAATATATATAAACGAAATACATCCATACAATATATACTACAATTTTTCTCTTTTTAAATAACTTATTATATTAACTTATTACATTAAATTCGTATTTATTTCTTCTTTCTTTGTATTTTTTTTCCGTTTTATTTTGTTTTAATTTTAACACTATATATCTAATCCTCTCATTGCATTTACTCTAGCATATCTCATATTCCTTTTTTCCAGTTTAATATCATTTTCTAGATCTATGCTCGACTTGTGTCAAAACACTCACGAAATCTACTTAGATAATTTGAGCCATCAAAAAGAAAAATCGGCTAAAACGTTCACAAAACCATCAGTCTGATTACAATAAATGCCTAAATACTTTATTTGTCGAAAGATTATTATGGAGCTAAGAAGAGTGAACATTGAATTTAATTTTGACAAAACGAAGGGTATATTTTTAAGTATTAAGTATGTTCCTTTTAAAAACGCATGAAGAAACCTTTAAGTCCACTTGAACACCCTTGCCGGAAGGGTGGCAGGGCAGGAAAGGTTCCAAAAACCCTATCAACATCACCTTATAACTCCATCTCCTGATGCATCCCCCCCCACACTTATTTTTTACTTCCGACTGTTATTATTTTACCATTGTCTACTGTCTTTATTAATTAATGTTTTTATTTTGCTATCTTCTATGCGATACAACACGAGGAGGCTCCTCACCTCCGGATTTAAAAATAGTACCAAAAAATAACAATAAACATTACAGGTAAACATAAAATATTAAAGGTAGTAAAAGGTAATACACAACACGATTTATTTCCTTTCTTTTTCTCAATAAAGCACTCACTAATTCACTGTTTCCTTCTGTTTTAGAGGGATCGGAAAAAAAAGTAAAGTTAGTTGCAAACAAGTCATCAAATGTTTTGTATCAAATACCCAATTTCCTTTTCTTTTCTTTTTTTTATCATTTCGATCTGGAGTAGTCTTAACTTATATGTATA
>NW_027111032.1:1020921-1026084 GCF_000696795.3 Halyomorpha halys | reverse complement strand
AGAGAGAGAGAGAGAGAGAGAGAGAGAGAGAAAGAAAGAATAATAATATAATATTGAATATAAGCTAAATTGAAGTAATAAATATTTAACTATTTGCAGTTGCCCCGGTGATCGTGGTGCCAAACCAGCTTGTCGGGGCCCCGCTCAACACTGACGTCACGCTCGCCTGCCATGTCGAGGCCTCCCCCAAAGCCATCATCTACTGGATGAGGGACTCGAGTAAGTTAACAAATTATTAATTATTAACCAAAAACCGTCTCCTTGTTCGGCTGACAGCTGTCCCAATGGCTAACAGAGTATTGCCTAATCAAGTATTCAGTAAATTATGCCTCCTCGTGTTAGATTAAGGTTTAATAAGTGCCGCAATATAAATTATTGCTTATGGCGTTTTCAGCAATAAATAACATACATGCCAAAAGCGTGTTCGACAAAATCAATGAACTGTATTAATAAAAATACACTATTATGCTAGATTATTGCATGTTAAAAATTAAATGAAAGATTAGAGATTTCGCTTGGATGAGTAAATAAAGTTGGGATTCATGTTGTGTTAAATGTAAAACATTTTAAAATACTAAATGTTAGGAGTACAAATATGATCAGATATTTGTGTAATCTTAGGAAATAAGAGAGGTTCAGTAAGAATCCACCGCGGCAAGGGATTAGTCCTAAACACTGACGGAGGTAGAAGAAAGATCGTATAATACTTCTGATAGTATCTTTGGGTGATTAGGTAGTATCTATGTATCTTTGGGTCCGACGTATAGTTGGATAACTTCAGTTGGAGAGATGAAACTCCGGACTAAGGTTAGGATAATCTTAGTTGGAGAGATGAAGCTTTGGTATAAGACTAGAGAAGAATAATCCTAGTTGCAGAGATGAGCACGTTACCAAGGATTATAGGTAAGGAAGAAGGAGAACAAGTTTAGTTGCTGGTATGAGCCAGCTGACAAGGACTAAAGGAAAGAAGAGCGTAGAAGGAAGCAAGGAGAGAGGTGAAGGTCTATAGTGTATTTAGATTTAAAATAATTCCATCTTAAATGATCCACAAGTAGCAGTTATCACACTGAGCTACCATGAGAAGGTTATTCTATAAGTGCAATACCTAGATTTCTCCCTAGGAGAAGGGTCTAGAACAGATTTGCACGTAGCTACTTTACTTAAAGGTATAAAAGCGTACATTTAAAGCTACTTCTGCTAAGCTCGGTTGTGCAGAGAACCAGCCTGTTTTACCAATTTCATACAGAACAGTGAAATCACTTATAAGCTCTTATTGTAAGGACAGAACAAGTGCTAGACACAAAGTTCAAGCGGAAGGAAAGAAGTGGGACAGCCTACTGGATAAGAATAAACGAATTCCCGGCAATCTTAGCAGAGCTGAGGGAGTGGCTTGTTTTCGGCTAGTAACAAGACATAATCTGCTCCAAAAACACCTCCATCGAATTGGCATCGTAGATTCCCCGAAATGTCCTCTATGCAACATGGGAGACATGGATGGAGACCATCTTTTGACGTGTATTGGTCTAGAAGATGTTGAGCAGGATGCGGACCAACTAAGAAGAAAAGTAAAATTGTATTGGACTGGGAGGGGGAAAATGGCGTAATAGCCCACTTCCTGTGGCGTAGGAAAAAAAAAACATTTAAAGCGCTAGTGCATTTGGTTGTAAACGAGAAGCGGTCCGATCTAATGTTTATATAGGAGTTAAATATCGTATTGTAGTATGCTTTCTTTATTGTTCAATTAGCATTGTTAATTAATACATATTAAAATTATTATTACGTAAAAATAACAATATTAGAACATTATTTATAAACGCAATAGTTTTGGAGGGACTTGCATTTGATGGTTTCCGGACGAAATCCGTGGAAGCCGGGCTGACTTCTCTCGTTACAACTGTTCAATTGTTTTCGAATTTGTGAAAATTATAGTTCGTTAGGTTAGCTAGTATAAATTATCAAGTCATTAGCTGTTCGAAACATGATTCGAAAACCTTCCAACGTAGGTCACTAAATAGTTGAACGCAAGTGTAACCGTATGTCTATCTACGAGCTTTTACGAGTACTACCAAATGATTGCTTATTACCTACTTCTATCGTGTCACGCAGTAATGCCTTACAAGTATATTAGAGCATCCAGCCACGAATGGCATTGTCTATCAGCCGGTTTCTAAGGCTTAGCAGAGACTAGTACCTCTTCTCTTGCACAAACGGGTGACGTATTCCAGGAAGGAAATACTTCGTTGACCTTTATGTCTTCTACCGTCAGGACCATAGTTCATAGTCTTTAGTGGATCTCGATAATCCTATATCCCGATAGCATTGCCAAACAACAAACCTGGTGGGCCTCCAGGACATCCATTACTTCACTGTTGCAATAAAAAAGTGTCACATCTCAAAATAATCAACTTTTCAGGAAAGCAGTTTGAAAACACTACTTCTCCGTAGACTGCACTAATAGTACGATGATAATACTCCTCCCTTGCGATTAGGAATGCATTTCCGCTAGTCACGTTTTTCCAGAATCTTCTGACTACCATTAAGACCATGTGTGACTTTATAACTCAAAAATGCCGAATTGTGGGTACATATTTCATATATAAGTTGATGAAAGTGAAAGGAACAAGTTTTTTTTTTTGGAGGGGGGGGGGCTGGGAAGGAAATATTAATTCTAGGCACTCAATTTTTTTAACTGATGTTGTAAAATAAAACTTTTTCCACATTCCCACTATCTGTTAAATTTTTTTATTCAAAAAGACGCTTTGAAAAAAAAATAGAATCTTGTTTATTAATATAATCAATTGCGATTACCTACATAATCGCCTACATTAGAAGAATCAGTGAACCGGTTTGAAGATTCAATATATTTCTAGTATCAAAATTTATCGAATTATCTATCATCCGAACCAAAATTGTACCTTGGGACATTGACGCCTATTATTTTATATCTAAAATCCATTAAAATTACTCTTTTGAATAAATGGAAATAAAAAATGAATACACACATAAAAAATAAAAATTTAATTTAAATCTGTACCCCCTACAACCCATTAAGGGTCAGGGGTTCAGTACTTTGCAAAGAAGTACTGTTACTAGACGAAGGGTGGTGCAAGGAGGTGATTTGGTCAGAATCACGCTCGACCGCCAGATTTTTACCCAATTTAGAGGCTGGGTGGACCCCAGGAGGACTTCAGAACCCACAGAAGTGTACTCACGGCTACAGTGTACCAGAAACCAATTTTCTGCCTAGCCGGATTCGAACTCGGGTCCTTGGAGTTAGTAGCCACGCGCTTTATCACGTAGCCACCACACTCCCTATAATATCAATTGCATCGCGAATTACAAATGTAGTCAATAGAGGATCATATAAAAAAAGGTTCATGAAGCTCCACTCCTAGTTGCAGACAGTTAAAGGAGCAGTTACCTACAACCTAGGAAACCCAACCTCAACCCGAAGACTGAAGCCCAGACTGCTGCAGGACATTTTTTTATAAATTTTTAATTTTTAAAATTTTAAATTAAAAATTTAAATTTATTAAAAATTTATACATAGTCACACAACCTCTATTTACTTATTATTATTATTCATTTTATTTATTCATTATTATTATTATATTTTTTTCTCTTTTATTCTCTCTTCCCTTTTTCAAATTAACTTGTTTCTTTTTACTAATAGAATACAATTGTTTGTTTTATTTAAGTGAACCAATATCATATTTTTTTGTTATTAATTTTACTTTCCTCTTTTATTAAGAAGCATTATTCTTATCTATTTATCTTTTTTTTCGTTTAATAAGAACATTTTATATAGTTAGGGGTGTCATTTGTATGACTATACCCCCTCATAATCAACTGTTAAAAAATATATATAATGTAAGTTATATCAACCATGTAAGGCCGATCTGGTATAAAAAAAAAAAAAAAAAAATGACTTTTATTTCGATATATGCGTTAAGCATCAGTCATTATCTATTTAAACTCGATAATTAAGTAAACCTTAAACATGCAAGTTTTTTTTTAACTAAAATGATATTATTGCAATAATGGAAAGAAAAGAGGATTTGTAAGCTCTGGGGTGTCCTAATAATGCTTAATGTAACTCGTATGTTTATAGATTGAACAATATAGAACATTTGAAAATATTTATATTTTATAGCAATGACATATTCATAAATGTAACCACTGTATGAAACACATTTATGTTTTACCTTTTATCTAAAATTTCCATAAATTAAACCATCATGTCTAGATTTAAAATTTCTTAAACCCTCTTTTCTTTAGTATAAACTATTTAAAACTCGAAAAAATGCATGATTTGAAAATGTTTTATGAATATCAAATATATGTATATTTACCATTTCTTTCTCGGTGGTAGAATAAAATAGCTACGAATTTGGTGGTATCAGAATCACTCTATTGTATTTTCGTAAACGATTGAATCATTAATTTTCGTCATACCATATGCCATAGAGACAACTGAAACAGTCCAGGCCAATGTGAAATGGTTCAACGCAACCCGAATCAATTGTTAATTAAAATGTGACTGTGTCTCAGCTATTATGTTACCAATTAAAGCAATAACAACCATTATGGTATTTAAATTTGCGAATTATGGGAGGTCAAATCAATCGAATTTACAGAAACAAGAGGGAAAATAATTACTACACTAACAAAATTGTTTATAAAACTAATTAAAAGATAATTGTCTAGGAAATAGTATATATCGATAAAATAAAAAACCTATTGGTAATTGAAATAATAAAAATTTCTACAAAATCTTTTCATGGATTTATGTGTATTATTATCATTTACTATAATTTTAACTATGGTTTTTAACAGCCAAAGTTTTTTCTAGGAATGAATATAATGAATTGTTGATACAAAACTACAGGCGTCAATGCTACAAGGATTCATGTATAAAAAAATAATAGAAATTCAGTCAGTTCTACGAAAAAATATTATTATAACTTTTGAATTACAAAATGTAACCGATATTAGGAATGTGAGTAAAGTACCAAAATATCGATATTGTTAACCTGGGAGTTGTGAAGCCTTGAGCATATGTATGTATTATTTTGCTCATTTGTTTTGGGACTAAAACGCTTATATTTTTCTAGTATTTCATCCTTTTTATTTACAACTTTCTTTAACTTTTCGATGTTGTTG
>NW_027111032.1:1019866-1020816 GCF_000696795.3 Halyomorpha halys | reverse complement strand
GATTTAACAAAGAAAAGTTCTAACACATTATTTTTATACTAAGAGAAAAAACGTGGCTTCTAATAGACCTCAACAACTCACCTATTCTGCTGACAGACAGAGTGCAATACTAACATTTGATAACATGGGGGGGGGGAGAGGAGGGCACATATTAAGAAAAAAACGCCAGTCACTGAATGCGTTCACTACTCTAAATTAACAGCGTGCCAAAAAACAAGCATATACACGTACTTACTAAAACCGGCTTGGACATATACACAACATATTTATGGAATCGGTAAACATGCTCTCATCTTTCCAATCTAAAACACAACGACTGATTTAAAAATGGTCACTGTACCTTCCAACTTACTACAAACGTTTTCATGTAAAATTATTGAGTTACTTAAGCACGGTAATAGAAAAATCGTCACGACTCTCATGCCAGAAAACAAAAGGAGGAAACTAAAACGAACTTGGATGGACTAACATGAACTAAAATATGAAAACCCAAAGAAGAGGCAACGCTGGATCCTATTATCCTTCATGCCTTGAATGTTATTTGCTGATTAATGTAACAGTCGGCTAAGCTGAATAGAAATATTAGAAGAAAAAAAGATTTTATGTATTTATACAAAAATAAAATATTGTACAAATATTCTATCTGTAATACAAAAAAATAAACTAATCAAGGGCCATCCGGAGCTCAAATAGACGCAGGTCTATTAGATCATCGGACGACCCCGTTTCGAATCCGGCCTGGGGGGGCGTTGACTTTTTTCAGTGAGTGGCAGTCCCACAAAATGAAAAACTTAACCCCCCTATGGTTAGAATGCTTGGTCACTGTAGATAACTAGGCAAACATCACCTTCGCTGTAGATTACCTTATATTAATAAAAAAAAATTAACAACATAATTATCAATTTTAGATTTATTTTTATACTTGTTTGAGAGTGGTTTAGTTTCTTTTT
>NW_027111032.1:996404-1019504 GCF_000696795.3 Halyomorpha halys | reverse complement strand
AAGAAAAAAATTATGTTATATGATAAGATGATAACAGTGTCCTAACCTGTTGAAGGTAGGTTCTGTTTGGAGTTTGTAAATGAACATAAAAGTGGTTAATAAAAGTTTTAAATTTGGGAAAGAATTTTATAGAAGAATTTGTAAGTAGGAATCTATATTTTTTAAAAGAAAGACAAAAGATTTTATAGTGCTATTGTGATATTATTTTAATGATTAATTATTTAAAGATGGGACAAAGGCAATTAGCCGGCATTTAAGAATTTTAAAGAAAAAAATGAAAACAATATAAGGTAAGACCAAAGAAATTAGTATGTAAGTGAAGGAAATTTGTTATAAAAGTAATTAAAAGGAGCTGTTTGTAGGAATCCTTGAAGATGACCTGAGTGGTCGAAACGTCGGATGTTTAAAAAAGAATAAAGTTGAGAGAAAAAGGATCAAAATTGTTTTTAAAAAAGATAATTATCAATGTTTTGTTTAATATCATTAAACAATATAAAAAATATATCCAAAATTAAACGACATAAAAGAATGCTAGTTAAAATACAAAATAGGTAACTAATCTGATATATAAAATAAGTTCATCCGTTTGTGATTGGGCTTTTTGCTGAATATTCAGGATTTTCCTGAGAAGAATATATTTTTTCTGGGATGGCTCGATTTCTTGGTTAAAAAAATGTTAATGAAATCAAGAATTTTCGGCTCGTAGCTCAAAAAGATTAATTTTTTTCATAATTATTATATTCCAATCTCTTTCTGGAGAAGAAAAAAATATTACTGATTCTATTAAATGATTTTTTTTTTTTACTAAAAATTAAAAAGAGAAATATAATAATGAGATATCAGTAAAGTAGGTTAACAATTTTTTTTTTTAGAAAAGTGAAAATCATATTTGTTTTTAGCCTCGTCTGATATTCTCTGATACCATCAAACAGTTTCAAATTAGAAAATTTTCACCTTCGTTTATTTGGAGGGCTTTATCAAAAAAAGAATCAAACATTTTGGACCAAATATTTTTTCAAACCAATTATTTATTTTTAAATTCATGTTTAAGTATTTCTCGAGGTGCTAAAAACGAGTAATACCTTCGTTTTACTCCTTAAAAAATCATTTCCCACACTTTGATTGGTCGATCATTCTAAATTGTTTCAATACAGTAACTAATATTAGACCACAAAGAGAAAAAAAACAACTTAATCGGACAAGTACCAACCATTATTATGTCGGTATCGATTACGAAGGTAGCTGTTTCCATTTATGTTACTATAGTTCCCGTCTTATTACTTCATCTATTTATTAATTGATATATAAGCGAAGCATTGCTAAGTCTACTAGTAAAGTGATAACATCCATTAATATATCAGATAAACACAAGTAGAGTTGGATTATTATTTATTATTAAATATAATTTTATATTATTTATTTCATTCAAAATATTAAATATTGGCAGATGGGCTACCACTGAAGTATTTAACTATTTTTAATAAAGAAATTAAAACATCAATAAATACAAATTAGAAACTCATCGAAGTCTGTTAGCAAAGCAAGTAAAAAAATGCTTTTCTTTTTTTTTTTTCTCATCCTGAGCTTATTAGTCACAGATAATAATTTGAAATCTAGTTCAAAGTCTTTTGTTTGTTTAGTTTTTGGAACTATAAATAAATGACTAATACATTTTCAAATGAGACGTTTATATATATCTATTTACACTATTGAAGGGATTGGATAAGTTTCATTGCCTCAATCCATTCTCGGGCAAGTTACTAGACAAGAACTTGAGGAGGGAAGTTCTAACCGATATACATATACTGTCAACAACTTTATTCAATGGAAGCCCGTCGATACTATACCAAGCACAATTATAATCTGTTCTTAATTAATATATTAATTAAAATTTTTTTATTTATACCACGTTGTGAAATAAATAACTTAATAATGTATTATTTATGTTGATATAAAAAATCATAGCATATTCTGTATGAAAAAGTTTTTTTGAATTATTCACAAATTACTTGATATTTTCCTTGTTCCATATTCTTTAATATCGCAAAAAAAAAAAAATAATAAACAGTCTATTATATTTTTATTTGTTTATTTACTGACATTTACAACCATATTTACACTTGGAAAATTTGATATTAGATTATAATGGCATGATAAAGAGATAAAAAAAATATCCAAAATAAAATAGTTATGTTTTCACACATTCCATTGGATTGATGTCATTATTTCTTATCTACTCGTAATGTTATCACTAAACTAAATAAATAAAATATATCAATAAATTGATACTATAAATATGGGTTGGTAAAGAACTATCGCCTCCAGTCCCCATCACCTGCGGAGTACCACAAGCTTCAGTCCTGGAACTCTTGCTCTTATTCATCTTCTATGCACCAATCGTGTATCTCGAACATAGAACATCTCGAACATCGTGGCTCTAGGGCCAGGCCTAAAAGAGGACTCACGCTTGCACAGGAAGCGTCTGCCACCATTGCAGCTGTATTGAAGAAGAATGGCATCTGGGTGAACCAATCAAAAACCAGAATATTTTCATGTCCTTCCAAAAAGGCAAGAAAGCTGCTAGCCCCAGAGATTCGTAGTGGATGAACAGGGGCGGAAGATTTCTAAGACCATCCTCTACCTTGCTGTGACTGATTTCTGTCTTAATAAACCTGGTGAGCTCCGGCGCCATTAACACTTAATACAGGATATTACCCTTTTTCAAAATATCCAATTCCTCAGCCTCTTCTTCGAATGCAGTAAAATAGGTCCCCCTCAACCCGTTTTCCCATTATCCCCTGATACACCCAAGGCTTAGAAAAAAAACTATAAATATATTTTAAAAAATGTTGTTTATTAATTGACGTTTACAATTTTATATATATATAAAAGTACATCTAGTAAATTTGATGACAGATTATAATGGTATGATATTACTACCCATTTGGAGCACTCTAATAACCTTTCTACTTTAGAAGGTCTCGCAAGCCATCTTCTTTTCACGCGTCTCGTAGGATTGTAAGGAATGGAAGAGGAAGGTTAGAAACAAGTATTTTTGGTTGGATAGGGAGGATTTTACGAAGAATTTCGGATTTTAAGGATTGGGTTCGGGAGGAATTTGATGGTTTAGTGGAGCCTCAAGTCCGTATGTTCAGAAAGCCCTTATAATAAATATGTAGGTCAGTCTTTTGTAATGGATTGGAAATGTAGATCGTTTACCTAGTAAATGTTGCAATAGTCGGAATCAATGAGCAGTTTCCTGTCTTTTCAATCTTATTTGAGGATTCCATGTCAGTCGTTTGTCCATACGTGGTGCTAAGTAACGGATCTGTTCGACAGGAATAAGTGGGATATTAACGGATACTGTAGGGTAGGAGATCGTGGGTTTATGTGATTTGGTGGGATCTACTGGATTTTATTTTAATTGACTTATTCTTCAAGGGTAGTGATGTGGGATTGAAGTGTTTGGGGTACAACGGACGGGTCATTATTCACTGTTAAATACATGTGTAATCGCTGGGGATGTTAGCTGGTAACACCTGCATGTAGGGTAGGATCTGGGGTACTACTCTGAGGGTGGTGTACCAGGTTAGGATATTTTTTTTAATAACTAATTTATTATTATTTATAACTATCCCGAGTGCCTGACTCGATCAAAAGAAAAACTTTTTTTTTTTTTTTTTTACAGAGTAAAATATAAAGTGGGTTGCATGTTTTTTTTTTGTTTTGTTTTTTAAATTGAAGCCATTTTCATCCTATATTTATATTTAAAACAATTCTCAGGCCACTGCTGATGTACGGCTGTGAAGTCTAAGGTGCAGCATCCTTTACGAAAAGGAAAAAACTACAATCTTTTCAAAATAAAGTCCTAAGAATCGCAGTTAATGCTCCTTGGTTCATAAGAAATAGCCAGTTGCATCGCGAATTACAGATGGAGTCAATAGAGTACTTCAAAAAACGGTTCATGAAGTTCCACTCTCAGTTGCCGACAGCTTAAGGAGCAGTGACATACAACCTGGGAAACCCAACATCAACCCGAAGACTGAAGCCCAGACTCCTACAGGACCTCCTGTTATAAATTTTATTAAATATAAAATTAATTCATAGTCACACTACCTCTATTTTACTTATTATTACTATAAATTTTATTTATTCATTTTTTTTTTTCTCTTTTCTTCTCCCATCCCTTTTTCAAATTAACTTGTTTCTTTTTATTATTAGAGGGCCATTGTTTGTTTTATTTAAGTGTACCAATATCATTATTTTTTAATTATTTAAATATATTATTTAAACTCTATCCGAAACATTGGCACAATTAAATAGGTTACACCAACTTATTTGTTTTTCACTTTGACCACACCCCAACCATCTTCTCCTCGGTCAACTATCTCTCACAATCATTATTTTTTGTTATTCATTTTACTTTCCTCTTTTATTAAGAAGCATTATTCTTATCTATTTATTATATTTTTTTTTTGAAGATTAACATTGTAGATGAAGAATGAAACCCCTAGGTCTTTTGTACGGGACTATACCTCCCCCATAATCAACTGTTAAAAAAATATGTATATTATATAACGGTTAAATCAACCATGTAGGCCCATCAGGCCGATCTGGTATAAAATAAAATGTAAAAATCCTATATTTATATTTTGGCTTGTAATTTAGAATAACACAACCAATTCAAGGAATAAATCGTCTAATACCTGTACAACATCGGTGCAAAAAATAATGAAAATCTGAGAAGGTTAGGGTAAAGTGTGTAGAGTTGACTAGGAATGTAAATTTGAAATGGCACATGGTGTAAATAATAAAGGGACTTCTATAATGCACAATAAGACTTTGATAGGTAGTTAGGTAGTTTAATCTATCGCAAAATGTCCCTGGAATATTATTCTAAGGCATTTTCATATTCAGAATCATAATTATCATATATTATTATTCTCATAATAATATAAATTTGAGCTGGTTAGAATGAGTTCAAATTCCGAAGTTAAGCATTCCATTATAGAGAGTGAATGCATTGCATTAATAGTCCCATTTGTAGCTCATCAGGCACAAACACTGTAGAATAATTATCCAGTCAGTTATTTAGTAACGAAGGAAAGCTGGTCAGATGCAACATATGGCTGCATAATGAATCAGAACCCTAAGCCCTGCTAAATATCCACCACACAAAATGTGATACGTCTCTCCACGATGTATTTTAATTTGAGTAATATTGTTTTTTACATAATAATTCAAAAATAATATATTAAAACAATAAAATCAGATTACCACTGCCATGAACAATGGATTCTATCAGATATCTAGTTTAACCATATTATCATAAGGCCGAATTTTAGTGCTGAAAAAAAAATCAGAAAAATGCCCAATAAAAAACCCAAAATGTGCAAAATCATGCAGTAACCAATTATTTCATTTTTGCAGTTTCAAATTATCGAGTCAAGGTCGGGTAATTTGAATATTTGTTGTCGAGATAGATATCTGTTTGTAGCCGAGATAGTTAAAGCGCCAACTTTAAACTTCCTCGCGTCTGCAGCTGCAGAGTGTCGACTTTGACCCTTCACCATGATTAGATTAGAATGGCACCCTGTAGTCAACCACTCCTCCCCTCCACTCCACTCCGAAATTCAGAAATGATCAGGAATGGGTAAAAATACCTAAGAAGATGCTCCATGGGAAACCAGATGGCAAACAAAGAAGAGTATGCCCCCTGATCAGATGGCTAGGTGATATGAAGAAGCCTCTGAAGGGGCTGGATGTTCTAAAATGGAGAGAGCAAAATATTGCTAATTTATTTACCAAACATTAGGTTTCCTTCATTACAGTATTCCTCGTGGAAGTTGTCTTTTCGAGCAAACTCTGCTCTACTGAAATAATAATTATCTCCCGAATATTTAACAATTACTAAATATTGTTATCACCAAATGTTATAGAAATAAAAACAACTAAACCATGTCGCGAAAATCGGCTGATTTTATTTCTTTTTTTGTTACATAAAAATTTTTAAGGAATATATCCTATTGTAATAAACAATTGACATAGACTTGACGCAGCGCTAAACCATTCCCACATAGTCGGCGTTGTAACTCATTTAAAAACACTTACACACACGTCATTATTATACATACAAAAATTAATTATTTATAGCTATACTGTTCTTATCCAACGCTCAAATGACGGATTGAAAAAGCATTGAAACAACATGTATTTCGCACGTTTCACAGCGAATATGAAGTCTTAAGTGGATCGGATGGAATGACATGCTGTCAATAAGTGGATTCCCATGGTTTCCTAAAACCATTCTACCACTTCGCCGTTTCACCACTTCATTCCATTTCATCATGTCAATTTTTACCGGTCAGTAGGAGTGATGAAGCGGTGGAATACAGTTCACCCCCCGTCACTCCATTAACCCGACATCAGATTCCACAACCACAGTAGCCATTCGGAACATTGCTTTCCATTAGCCAAAAAGCAATTAAATTTTTATTTCTTTAATTATTAAGATACGTTAATCAGATAAATTTACCCTTTTTTCCCACTACTTTCTATTCTAAAATAAATATGAACATATTTTTTTATACTATTAAAGCTCTGCAGCTTGAAGACATCACACCACCACCATCATCACCAGCCGGAATGTCCCTCACGTTCTTTGTAAGCCCCCGGCTATAGAGCTACAAAATGTAAAAACCATAATATGCCACCAAAATAATAATGCCGTAAGGCAAAACAAGAAAAGTGTACAAATGTATTATATATTATTTTTACTGTAATCATATAATCCGTATTACATATACATATATTTATCAATTAAGAGGATTTAAAAAAAATACTATTAAATTCAAAAGCATGAAACTATCATAAACTTAACAAGAACTATTAAAAACAACAATGAACAAGCTACCATTCTGTTTAAATTCGTAGTTTTTATGATAGCGGCCAATATTTTTTTAGGTTTTAGGATCATCCAACTCCCGTGGTAACATCCAATCCCGTGTTTGCACCTCAAATACCTATTCCATTCTCTCTCCCAAAAATCCGACTTATTGGCCTACATCCCTCAAAAAGCGCCCTGATATCCTTGATATATTTATCACCTCCCAGATTTCTCCCTCTCTAACCACCGTTGAATCCCTGGACGACCTATCATCAGATCATAGTCCAGTTCTGCTATTTTTACATTCATGCTTTGTACCAAAGCCCTCCACCCCTTCATTGATAACAGGAAGAGTTGACTGGGACAAATTTAAATGTGAACTGGAAACTAAACTGGACTTAAACATTCGACTGAAGACAAAATAAGACATTGATGAAGCTATTGAAAAACTCACATCATCAATAAGAATATTTTTTTTTATCAATTCATTAATAGGTTCTTCTGAATACATTTATAAATTACTTATAATAATAGTAATAAATAATTATAATAATAATAGCATAGCGAGCCCGACGGTTCGATGCCAATACCACCAATCGCACATACGTTTTCCAGGGACGCCTCTCTGACCACAAATCTACTAAATCAGTCCTAAAACCATCCTCTCAAGTAGGTTTCAGTATTCCTCTCGGGCGTTTACTCCACGGTTCAGTGGTTATCAAAATTGTAACGATCCGCTCGTTACTAAGCCCTACAACCTTATAAGCAGCGATGCTGTTACCTGAATTATATTTACCGGTCCTCGAAATAGTATCCTCGGTACCTTACTCTACACCATCTATACAGCTGACAACAAACCCTAACACTATTCCCACCATGTAGGCCGATTACACATGTGTGCTCACAGTTAATAATAACCCTTAGATTTCATCCCAAACTCTCCGGTCCCACATCACAACCCTCGAAGAATGGTGCCAAAATTGGAGGATAAAAATAAATCCTAACATATCACCTTTATTCTTCGTCGTAAACCTGCAGACTGCCCTACAGTATACTTTAATAATGTTGCTCTTACACCTGTAGAGCATATCCGCTACCTTTGATTACATCTTGACAACTTGGAATCATCAATCAAGACTGAAAAGACAGGAAACTGCAGTTCAATTCTGACTATTAGAGCACTTACTAGACAAACGGACTAAACTTCCAATTCATTATAAAAGACTGATCTACATGACAGTAATAAGCTCAATCTGGACATACGGAATTGATCTTTGGGGCTCCACTAAATCTTGAAATTCCTCCCGCATCTAATCCTTACAATCCAAAATCCACTGCTCCCTACATTGTCACAAATAAAGTCATCCATAAAGACCTAAATGTCCCTTATGTAACCGATCTTGCCCGAACCAGATATCAATCCTTCCATTATAAACTTCCTAGCTACCCAATGGGTTCAAACCCATTTGCTTCCTCTTCCATTCCAGGCAATACTCCGAGGTACCTAAAGACCTAGTGATCTTATATTCTGAAAATATTTTTAAAGCGCTACCAAGGGGTAGATTCTCTACATGCTTGTAATATGCCAATATGTTCTTACTTCAAATTTACTTTATTTTATGAACAGTTGTAAATGTCAAGAAATAATAAAAAAAAAAATATAAATATATATATATATATATATTTACCGGATGCAGTTCCCTCAATTCACCATGGTGTAGCCTTCTGAATTCTCACGTTAATTCATCTTTTTTCAGTCCGACCGAATATTTTACGTAATATATTATTCTAAAAAAGACTTAAGGCGCTGTTGTTCCCTTAGCCACGTCTCGCGTCCAAAAAGAACAGTGGGAAGGATTAATAGTTTTGTTAAATATAAATTTTAAGTTCTTGAGAAGAAGGCGCGAGCTGAGCAATTTCGAAATTGAAAAATAACGGGCATTTATCGACTTTAACCTCGCTTTGATTTCCTCATTAATTTCATTTTAAGTCTCCGTAGAACAGCTTAAACCGAAATTGTTCCCGTTTCTACTGTTAACCATGTATTTTGTTTTATCTGAATTTAAATGAAACGTAGTTGTATTTAGATTTATAGTTTCCTTGTCCTCACTTAAGAATACCAAATCATAAGCATACCCAAGAACCGTTATTGTACCACTTAAATTTAAATATTTTTCTATATTCGACACCTTTTTAATAAGTACTAGATTGAATAAGATAGGTGATAAAGAAAGGCTTTGTTTTAAACCTAACCGAACCTAGAACCTTTCAGAATAATGATTACCTATTGGTACCATATTTAACATTTCGATCATGCTATATTTACAATCATACTAGATTTAACTTATATTATATAGCATAAATGATTTAACACCATTCTAAATTTAACATTTTACCTTGTAATAATAAAAACAAAACAAAAATTCATGATCACATTTCAAAACGTTTGGGATTAAATAATCCAATCAAGAATTCATCATACCTATTCATTATTATTGAATTGACATTGTTAGTTTCTACAAATATATAGTCAGTTAATTCCATAAATATTTCACTTAAGTTGAAGCATTGTAATCTCCTTTTCATGTTTTTATTTACCCAAATACCTTCTATTTAATTATTTTCTTTTATTATATTCAATATTTTATGTTTTTCTGTCGTTAAAAAAGTCATTTTCAAAGGTTTTTCGAGGAGCAAATAATGAATTTCAACTTTGTTTATGTCAAGAATACAATAGTTAATCAAAATATGACAATGCCGTGTACATATGGTTGCAACCAGTAGAGATTGGACACGCTCGGGTTTTTCCAATTTACCTGTATTGAAGGGTTCTTTCTATTTCTCCTTTAATCTTCAAACTTATACGGCGTTACGTTCCGAGACTGACTTCCTGCAAAAACCAGATATCACGATCCGTTTTTGTAGATCTCCAGTTCCGAACTCCAAACAGTAGTTTCCCAACTAGCACTCTCCTAGATGTCTCACCTCTATGAATACGAGCGACGTGCCTAGCCCATTGAAGCCACCCAAGTCTGCCGAGCCTGTTTAGGAGGGTTATTCTTATAGAGTCCTCCGAGTGATGTATTATTACTTCTTCTTTCAGATGCTATCATCTCTAACAGAAACAAAAATTATTCCTATATTCTCATCCGTTTAAATGTATGCTTAGGCTTCTGGCTCGTAGATTAAAACTGGAGGAACCAGGCACTTCTTAAGGATAATGTGGGTACTGTTAGAAAGGAATCTACTTCTAAATTTAATTCCAAAGTAACCCCGGTTGCACGTCGCTATCCTCCAGCTAATCTCCCGGGATGTATTGTTTCCAAAGTTGACTTCTGACCCTTCATTAGCTATAAACTCGTAGGCAAGTGTAGTGTCCAACCCCAAAGGAACCAATCCCTGCCCCCTTCCCTCTAACTCTCAGGCAGTAGCTTTATTAATTATTAATTCGAGCTTCCATCGAGCCGCAATTTCAGAATCACCAATTTTTTTTTTACCCCCTTCCTGGTTATTTCTGACATATGGGTGGTTATCTACAGATGAACAACCTATTCTAACCATGGTTAGGGGTCTAGTTTTTCATAGTCAAATTGTGGGACCGCCACTCAATGAAAAAAATCAACGCCCCAGGCCGGATTTGAACCGGCGGCACTAAAGTTCCCAGGTGGTAAAAACCACCAGACCTATGGGCAAAATCGTCGACTTGTTCCAAGAACCTTGGATTTTGTACAATTGTACAGCTTTCTCTCCTGAAAAATTAAAAAGAAGTCAAGCAAGAGTACCCCCCCCCCCTGCCTTACACAGAAGTTTCTGTTGAAAATCTCAAAGAGGTCAGCTCTGACAAGTACATGTAGATCCCAACGTAGTCATTCTCACAAAACAAACCATTGGAATTTTTATCTCCAGGAATGCTCGGTAAAGCTCCAACCGAGTGACGCAATCACATGCGGAATCAGCAAAGAGGAGATGGGTGGCTATCTTATATTAATTACACTTCTCTAACATCAATCATCAAACACTATTCATCTCATTTGTTAATTACCTAATTGTTCCATGGTTAATATAATATTTCTTTTGTTATTGTTATCAATAGACAGACATCACTTCAATAAACAACATTAGAATTACTTTATAGGAAGATTTGAAAATGAAAATTCGACATTTAAGCCCTGTAAAACCCACTGAGGACAAACCTAGGTGATATAAATGATTATTTAATTTTGCATTGATATACCAAGTTTAATCAAAACCGTTTAAGCCATTTTTGAGAATATCGAAAAAACATGAAAAATCCATTCTATAAAACGCCACTAGCAGTTCGATTTTATGGGAAAAGTTGCAGTAGCATCCCATGCATTTATCCGCCTGAAATATGTAATTTCAGTCTCTTAAGATTTTATGTTATTTTTTTAAAAAATATTTCATGAAAAGTTGAGTAAATTTAAAAACAAAGGAACAATTAAATGCAAAAATTGTGATGAATTGAAAGTTAAAACAAACAAAAAATAATGCATATAAACAATGCAACAGTTAAATTGCCATACAGATTTGTATTGATGTCCTGTTAGTTCCTAATACTATTCTCGGCCCACATGGCAGTATTCCCAATGTCAACACCCAGGTCTTCATAAAAGGCCTTGTACTATTTAGTATTGTTCCGCGAGATCCAAACCACAGATCTCTTACGGTGAACTCCCTCCGAAGGTTTCGTGGAATTTTTCTATTATGAAAGGGATGCATTTTTCGTTGATTTCCTTCTTTTTACCTTCCCGTTCCACCCTACTGATCGAGGTCATTGCTCTCAAATCAAAGCCCTCCGTCAGATCCAAGACAGTTCAGAAAATGAACGGTTTAATGAAATTTTAACATATCAATTAAACATGTGAGTAGCATCAATGATATGGACCTCTTATTCAATATTTTAATTCAATGCTTATTGATTTCTAATTTATACAGTAAAATTCAATTTTTAATTTCTAAAAACAACCAAAATTAGGGTATGAAAAATTAAGCACGGTTCTATGTAGGAAGGGTGTACTGAATATTCAACAAAGCTTAAATCTCGATTTCAAATCACATCATTTATATTCACCCACACCTTCACTCCTAAAAGTTTAAAAACACTGTAAACACATATACAATAATTACATATTATTAAATCTATAAAATATCAATAAAAAAAAATGTTTTGGGAATCAGCATACCGAAAATTTGGACAAAATTTAAGATAATTTGGATTATTTTTGCAAATTTGATCTTCTGAATGAAAAGAACTCTTCCTTGTTTTAATTTTATTTTATTTCATTACATCCAATAACAACGTTTCGCGGTTCTCACCCCAACATCAGGTGTCTATAACAAATTCTCAATATTCATCCTATGCATAAATCAATCAATTTGTGTGCTTTTTAAATATGTTTAAAAAAAAAAAATGTTAATAGATAAGTCATCCTTTGTGGAATAGAGGTAGGAGAGTATTGACTCAGTCTATAATCTATTTGTTATCAATGGCAAATTTAACATGGTTTCAGAAAGGTATTTCAAATCTCCTTATCTAAAATTATGTTGGAATTTTTAATTATTAATATTTATATTATTGACAACAATATGTTCCTTGTTAAAATTTTAAGAATAATAAGGAGAACATAAAATGTAATTTTAAAAGACATATTTAATCAGGTAATTGTTTTTAAATTGAAAAATAAAATTGTGATATATTTATTAATTGTTGCATGCATAGGATGAATTTTGAGAATTTGTTCTAGACATCCAATAATAGGATGACAAACCTGAAACGTTGTTATTGGATGCAATGATATAAAAAAGAAAAATTAAAACGAGGAAGACTACTTTTCATTCACAAGATCTAAATTGCATCAATGAAACTCATCCAGTAGAGGATATAACTTTAATTGATCATTATTTTTTTTAATCTGACTTGAAATGTATATATAAAATTTTTAGTTGAGAACGGTTAAGATTACTTAAGATTTGTCAATTACAATGATTCATTATTGAAAAAATAAATTAAAAAGAAATAAAAACGCAAGAATACTTGATAATTGTATTGTTTAAGCTTAAAAATTATGAATAAATAAATACATATTTATACTCAGACATTAAAAGGTCTGAAGTAAACTTATAATAAAAAAATAATTGATGTATATTGTTTCTGAATCGTTTTAGACACATTTTTCACTATTTTCATTGGATTGAAAAAAAAAGATGTAAGAAATGATGTTTCGAGTCTATATTCGGCAATCATCATGAAATTCAAACCATCGTTTTTACATATAGGTCCTTACGGAATCACACTTTCAGGAGGAAAAAAAGAGATGAATAAAAATAACTATTAAAACATAAAAATTTGATTCCTTTTATATTTACTGGTTAAAGTTGCTCTACCTATCGGTAATTACGAAGGTAAAATGAATATAAATATACTATCGTATTGTTTGCTTTAATAGTATTACGTCTAACAAAAAACTAGTTTCGACTTTATTTTGAATAGGATGTATTCCAAAGACAGTACATTTGACTAGGGTTCCTGATCGAGATGGAAGAGAAACACTCTCGCTCGCAAGACTAGTCAAAGCAATTTTGACTTCTGCTATGTATCGAGGCATTAGCCATTATTACAACAATATGTCGTTTATTAAGGTTTTTTGCCGTATGTCCCTTATACCTGTTCTGGTAGGAGCCTTTCGAGGAACCTTTTACTGCGTCCCTGGATATATACACACATGTGTTTGGTTTGCCACATTTCCTTATTAGATCTACCAATACTTGTTGTAACAAAAACTACAGTTTTTGAAGAAGGATCAGAATCCAATTAAGCAGGTGCCTGCACGTTTGACATATCTAGGAAGGTCCTGACCTTCCTAGATATGTCAAACTTTCCCACCTCCTCTCGGGCCTGGGGGAGGGGGGACGCCTACCTAGGGAGCGTTCTGTCACCTTTGGCCAATGAGGAATTAGATTCAAAAATAAGGTAACGCCCCAAAAGGGAAGTGGGAGAAAAGAGAGAGGACAACTGGACCAGGAAAAAAGGGCAGTGAAGACTTAGACGTGAGAGGACCAGGCTTGAGAGAGGAGCAGAAGAAACAAGAGCGAAGAGGGGCAAGATCCACTTCGATCAGACGAAATCGTAAGAAGGGCCATGAGACCTGGATATCCCTTATGAACTGTCGTCTTGTTCATAAGGGATGTCCTACGGAACTACATCCCACGGCATGAATCAGCAGCAATAACTATAAATTAACAATAAGTAATAATGTAATAATCGATATTTTATGGCAACCATTTATCTGAATCATTTTAATGATAGCAATAAATTGTAAATAAATACTTAGTCTATTTATGTAGTTTATATACTATTATATAACCCAATATACCACCCCTTATTATATTATATAATGAATAGTTACAACGTTTTTTAAATATAAAGGTATTTAATTGGTAAACACAAAAAAGGTCTTTGGAAAAAAATCCAATCATAATAATAGGTTTTTAGGACTCAATATATAAATAATTAATTAACTTTTTTTTTGATAATTGCTTTCAACGATTATAAGAAAGTACATAGCACTTCATCAGCGATAAGAAAAACTGTTGAAAAAGAAATTAAGGTTTGATGGAAATCAATGCATGGTAATAGCTCCGTGAATAAACTAATAATCATAAAAAAGGTGATGAAGCTTCTGGGTAACTCCAGCCGTACATGTCTTAGAGAGGTCAGTAGGCCAGACGAAACAGGCCCACCTCCTCACTGAATAGGCGCCACCTAATTGTCTGTGTTGTATTAACAATTTGACAATCAGCCACATCTTTTAGCGAAAACCCATCCATTTCAGGGTTCTACATTCTACTTGTGGTCCTACACACTGTTCCAGAACTAGCAGGGTTGTCACAATGCACAATACGGTCTACAGTACAATTTATGGCATATATCAATAAAAAAAATTATAAATAAGATATATATTGTCAGATATGTCACAGTTAAGGCAAATAGGTTATTTGTACTTTGTATATGTTTTGTAAAATAGTTGAATTTCCATCAAAATATAACATATTCGTTTTAAATCTTACTAGGGTACCCTGACCATCTTCTTATATATTTATATTTTTAGTCAAAGAATCAATCACAACGTTAGCAAGTTGGGAATATTGGTTACTCATAAAAATGTTATGGCTCTCGTATTCTATGTCTCGCTTTAACTGTGATATAAGGACGTTCCTTATCTCGTATTCTATTGTGAGAGTGAGTAGTTTAGTACCCACTGTGCTATAAGGACGTTCCTTATCTCGCATGCTTTTTGAAAAAATAAAAAACATTCTCTACAGAAATGGAATTTTTGGTACAGTAGGGTAGTACATAAGGGACTCCGAAGACAACTCATCCCAGGGCCAACAGTTTAAAGAAAAGTTCCAATGAGGAGAAACAGGGCATTTACCTGGAATATATTTTTTTTATACACATTTAATTGTAATCAGCTTGTAATTTTTTTTCTTTAAATAACGTATTAGGAAGAAGTATTTCACAATAGGCAGTTTCGTTTATTCATAATTATTTTTATTTTATTACCAGCACATGTTGAGATGTATACAATTCCACTTAGAAGCATCTTGGTTATCTAAAGGACTTCCCAAATGTCACTATTAAACAAAGCAAATATACCTTTATAATCGTAATTGTTTTTGCCATCGATTTACGTGTAATTTGATATTCAAAGAAGTGAAATAAGAAGAGAAGATAGAGTTTATGAAAACCTAAACCACAAGAACTGTTCATTATTATTTCATCTTAATAATTTATCAAATAATCAGTAAAATAAAAAATTTTCTGAAGAGGCTACAGTCTTGAAAAAAATGAAGCCTCTACTAAACTAAATATAAATATACATAATAACCCCTAATGGTTCTCTATTCAAATAGGATGTGAAAATTATACGGTTATAAAGGCTATAGAAAAGAATAAATATGACAAGTAAAGTTGGGAGGAGTTAGTATGGGGATGGGGTGAGTTAAGGAATTGCTGGAAACTGGCAAGCGGTAAATTTTACGGGCGAGACAGTTAACTGTGGAAACCTTTTTTTTCTCTTTTCTTCTTTTTTTTTTCTTTTTTTTTATTAAGGGATTCATTGGGTTGAAAATCTGCGGGGGGCGAAATAGAGGGATGGGGGGAGCTTTGCAGGAGACAAGCCTTGGCCTCAGTCCAAGGTCTGGTTGTTGAATATTTGGGCTGCGGCGCGGTTTGGAAGACGCCGCCTGGCGACCAATCAGGTAGTTGGGTCGCAATCGTAGAACAATTAAGCCCAATAAAAAAAAAAAAGAAAATCATTTTTTCAAAATTATATCCGACTAAAAAATTTGAAAATCGTTCAATAGTGATTGCTAGTGAAAATTTTAAACATAATTTAAAAATTGTGACAAAAAGTTTTGATTTGATTTTTCATATGACTTACTCTAATGATAGTAGCGTAGACTGGTACCACTTTTTCTACGCCTATATGTTCTACGTACTGTCCCAAAGCTAATAATTGTAAAAAAGTAACTTCAGGCCGGAGTACAATCAACAGAATACGTCTAATATGAAATAAAAAAAAAAAAATTGGAAGATTGTTGATTGACATTAAATAATATATAAAAGGAAGATGGTCGGAGACGGTCAAAGTGAATGATATAGTAAATGAATGAAATAGTAAATAAACTATTTACTAATAGTAATTTAATTAGTTAATTACTAATTAAGTGCTGGGGCCACAGCCTGGTTGTCCTAGAGATACTCTTACACTATGCCCAAAATAAGCTGGGTTCTACGGTTAATTAATTTGGGTTTCAAATATTGTGTTGATAGAGGGTGAAAAGAGATAAATGAGAAATAGAAATAAAGGATTTACTGCAATCTTTAACACGGTAAGATAGGCACTGTTGTATTTATCAATAATTAATTTTTCACTCGTAACTGTCAAAATAACTGTTTCATTACGCTGCTTGATAATAGGTAAGAGAGACACTAAGACTGTTTTGGTGAAAATAAATAAATAAAAACTGACACACTGCACATACTACTTAAGATTGCCATGACACCGTTATCTGTAATCCGAAGAGGTTACACAGCAGCAGGTAGAAATTACCTCTTCTAGCAACAACTCACTTAAAAAGTCTTACCCTATTGAAATACGGTGAGTTTTGGAATTTATTGAATTGAGGTAATAGAATAAAAAATGTCCTGGGCAGTAAGTAAGATAATTGATAACATGAAATAAAAGTAAACTAAGACATGGCTAAAAATGTCTGCTAAATTATATAAAAATGAACTAATTCAATTAAAGAAAATGGAAATAAGATGTAAAGTAAAAACTATAAATTAAAAAAAAAATTACAAAAGGTTCGAAAACGACACAAATAACAAATAAAAAAGTAGATAAAAGAGAAATATAAAAATACAGTACTCGTTAACAAACAGAAAATAAGGGAAATTAGAAGAAAATTAAAGATAATAAAGAGGAAAATAATAATCTAAATAGGACATCAACCATTCTGAATGAAGTAAATGCGAATTCAAGGCTTAAATTTCCTTATTTTCTCTAAACGAGTACGTTATTTTCAATATTTTTGCCTTCTTTATATAGTTCTATTAAATTAAATATATGTATAAAATTAAATTAGATGTGCAATGAATTTATTAATAGGTTAAATTTTTCTCCAATATATTCTCTAATTTTTCATATTTGGTAAATAGCTTAAAAATGGGAAGTCGATCAATTTATGGTAATGAAATAATTATTTAATGAGGAAATATAATAATGAAAGAAGACTTTCTGAACTACATAAAATAAAAAGTAGAAATATACCATGCAATGGTTTCAAATAATATAACCATGTTGCAGATAATTGGATGTATTTTTTTAAAGCCAATATTCCACACGGATACAGAAAGAAATTGTATCAAAGGTCCATTTTAATATACATTTTATTTATAATGGTGACTGTAAAATTCTATTGTGAACGAGTTTCAACAACGAGAGTCAGACAGAGTTTCTTACAGCCATGTTATGTCCAATCTACTAAGTGCAGCGTGAAAATACAGCACTATTTATTTCGTTTTTTAGTTTATTGGAATAAAATTATTTCATACATACGTTTCTAGATAAATATGTTATACTAAATGAAATTTTCCTAATGTCGTTAAGCATTAAAAATTAGTGTAGGAGATCAGCACTCATTAAAAGATTTTAACAGTTAACAGTTAAAAATAGTCAATATTACTGAAACGTTTAGAAGACTCAGGATTTGTTAATGATAAAAAATGAAAAGTATTTGCTAAAATTAAATGTTTCTATTTTTTATTAATACAAATTACAATTTACCACAGTCTTGGTCAATAATTAATAATGATATAATTGAGCAAATGTGTTCCAAAATAAAGTAAAAATATTTTTTTTAAAAACTTTAAACAAAAAAATTTGAATAAAAAAAATTAAAAGTTTGAACTAATAAAATAAAGACAATAATTACATCCATAAATGTGTGCATTGTATAAATATACATACTCGATCTGAGAAACCCAGTTCCACGGTACCACCCACGCGTGAGGTATAAAGACGGGCTCGTCAAGATAAAATTAAATTAATGAAGATTATAAATGAAGTAGTCAAATATTAGTATTAATATTATTATTTGATAATACTGCAAAATCAGGTAAGAGCTTCAATATAGTTTGCCCAACATATAAAAATAAATATTTTAGAAATATTTATTTATTTAAGTGTTTCGACCACTAGGGCCATTTACACTGAATTTACAAAGTTAGCAGATTATAATTGACATATTAATAAAGTTACAAAGTGGTAAAGTTACAAATTAACAATTATAATTACATATTTACAATTACAATTTACATTTTACAAAGTTTCAATTAGAATTGACGTGAGATGATGATTCTGAATGATTTTTAGAAAGTGAAAAAGATTTGTTTTTGTTGTGGAATCTTCTCTCAACATCTGTAAATCTGAAGAGAATTGGTGTGGTTCATGAGCAATATTTCAGTGAGAATGTGCCTAATGTGAGATCGTTTCCGCAGTAGTGACACATAGGTTCATTGTCTTTTTTCATGAGATGACCGTTTCTGGTTGGTCGTTTCACTGTCTGTTGGACCATTCTTAACTTGTCTCTCATGATGAACCATTCGTCTTGCCACTCTAGCCATCTAATTTCTTTTATCTAAGAAACAACATCTTTGCATGTTGATGATGTTACGCCTGTCTTTATGCCTAGTCTGCCTTTTCATTCCCGGTGATCCCACAATGACCTGGCAGCCATAAAAACAAGAACCTACAACCCATGTTGTTCAAAGTTTTCAAATGCTGCTTCAACTCTATTATTAATGGGTGAGTTGAAAATGGATCTTGAAAAGAATAATAATTTAATATTTTAAGTAGGGAAAATTTTTAAACCAATGTCAAATTAAGTTTTTGGATAGGAAGGATTTGCCCCGTTCTTCAAATTCTTTAGAAACGCACAGAAATTTATATCTAATACTTAACGCATCGAAGAGGAAACCACTAAAAACACATCTCTCCATTATATAAAAATGTTTTTAGTGATCACCGTATAACATTTTATTTTACTCTCTTAGCGAATTGAAAACCTAAAGCCTGAACAGTTAAAAAAGAAATGGGAGCATTATCTAACGTACGATAAAAATATTAGAACTAAAAGGCTTAAACTAATGTTGGGCATATATGAAGCTGGACAACAAGTTGAATATTTGGACATTGTCGATTTAAAAAAAGGATGTATTCTGTGGTGCTTTGACGTTCAAATGGAAAATGTATAGACCAAAAAATATCAGATGTCATCAAGGTAAAATGAAACTACCATCTCCAAATGTTCTCTATTAAGCATTTCTTTGGGGTGCAGTACTTTGAAAGGAAGTACTGTAACTAGTTGTAACGGTTGTGCAGAAAGTGATTTTGTCAGAATCACGCTCGACCGCCAGATTTTTACCCAACTAAAGGTACCCACTTTATGAAGCTGGGTGGACCCCTCAGGCTCCCAAACCCACAGGGCTGACTCACAAGCACAGTGAAACAGATAATAATTATCTGCCACAGCCGGATTCGAACCCGAGTTCAAGGAGTCAGTAATAATAACGCAGTGCCTCACCATTAAGCTACCAGCTTCCATATATCAATTACTAGCCTCCGTCAATTAGTTATTTTGTTTTACAATTAGAGCAATGAGTAGATCAGTTGTATAATTATTGGGTTGGGTGCTCCCTTGGAGTCATATTTCACTTTGAATATTTGATGAAAATGACTTTTTATTTCTCTATTACATTACAGAGGGCAGGGGCTAAATTCTCTGAAGTATCGGGAAATGGAGAATTAATAGTCAACTAAAAACGAAAAATTAGCGAGTATTAATTAGACACATGATAAACAAAGAGGGTTTAGATGTTTGTTAACATTATATGCAGGCAAATGCACACTCTACTAAAAATGGAACTGTTACTTCCTCGTGGATGTTTTTACTCAGTTAGTGCATTAATTCCCAGTAGTGACAGACCCCTACATTAGCATGAAATGTACCTGATATAAACGCTAGTGAAACAAAACAAGAGCTAAGCTACGAATGATAAAAATAGCTAGACCTTCAACCTTTGATTTTATCTGTCATAAAATATTATTTATATATAATTTTAATAGTTTTTTCAATAATATGTTGTATTCACTTGGACATATAAACATTTAATACATTTTTCTCCACTTCTTTTAATTAATATTGCTATATTAAATAGCAATTATATCCATTATATAAAAAATTGTGGCAGTATTAGGACAGGCCGACAAGAGAGAAACATTTGGAAAATAAATAATGTTTTTATTTTATTTATTATTGTATTTTACAAAATAAATTTATAATGATATTTACACATTTTATTTATAATGATAATTATTTTATAAAAACATTTTTTTTAATAATTTATTTATTGTTATTTACGATTGTATACATATATATACATCAAGTAAATTTGCTGTAAGTGATACAATGACAGGCTACAAACATGTGGAGAATCTACCCATTGATAGAACTCCAAAAACATTTCTAAAGGAGAAGATCTCGAGGCCATCTTCTTTTCAGACGTCTAGGAGGATTATTAGGTAATGAAGGAGAAGCCAGGTTAGAAAAGAGTTGGTTTGGGTGGTTGGGAAGCTTATCATGGAAGTATTGGTATCTGATTCTAGCCAAATCGGCAACATATGGGACATTGAGGTCCTGATGGATGATTTGATTTGTAACAAAGTAAGGAGCATTAAGGATTTTACGAAGTATTTTGGACTTTAAGAATTGGATTCGGGAGGAATTTGTTGGTTTATTAGAGTCCCATAGCTCAACTCCGTATGTCCAGATAGGCCTTATAATAGTCATGTAGATCGGTCTTTTGTAATGGAAGTTTGGACCGTTTGTCTAGTAAATGTTGTAATAGTCAAAATCGGGGAGAAGTTTCCTGTTTTTTCAATATTGTATGAGGATTCCAAGTCAATCGTTTGTCCAGATGTAGTCCTAAGTAACTTACAAAAATATAAAAACATTTTAATTTATTTGACTTTTTATAATTGTTTAATATTGTTTTATTTAATTATACTATTCATTCCTGAATATACTTAATTTCTGGCGCTATGTTTTCCACTTTTCGCCTCTCTATCTCAATGCAGCGCAAAGATATAATTTTGAATTATAGCTCATTACAAAAAAGATCATTCTTTTTCTTTACAGAGCGCAATTCCGGCTTTTATTTTTAGAGATATTTCAATTCTAGTGTTCAAAAATCCGTTATAATTTAATTTCTGGCACTATCATCCCTAGCTCATCACTAAGAGAATGCAATGCCGAACATTATAAAATTTGTACATTTCCACTTTCCCCTGCCTTTTGAGCAGTACAGGTGTGTATTGGAAGTTTAATGCTACTCAAAATCAATCAATTTACTATTGTTTTATTGACATGTTCAATATTTGGCTGTAAGGTTCAGTCCTCCTCGTCGTCCGCTGAACTTCTTCTTTGACGATTGTTGATATGGGCTATGTTGCGGCCAACACATCGTTTAACGAAACGAAAATCGACTGTATAACATATGTTTTTATTGTTTAAAAAGGCATATGTTTTTTTTTTGTTTTTATACTAAAAAATAAACAGACAACTTCTTAACGCCTCACTGCATATACGTATCTTCTCCATTTTCTCCTCACTACGCACTCGTAGTTGCCAGCATTCTGGCCATCTTCGCCAGCTAAATCATCTTAGCCACGGCGGGCGAACTTCTTCGTCTCATCCTCCAAGACGACAAGGCAGCCGAACGGTCCTTTTGTCGATCTACCTCCACGAGAACATCCACTCAGGACAACAACCACAACCAGGGCCCCATTAATCACCGGTGATATAAGACTTTTTTTTCTCTTTTGTTCAATTAATTTAATTTTATAATAGTGTTAAGCTTTCTTTTTTTTTCTAGATGTATATTTTTTGTTCCTTTTTATTATGTTTACTTATTTAAAAATAACTAAATTCGGCTAATCTTTTAACGGTAGGGCTAGTAAAGGTTCCTTTTGAACCACTACCCGCCGTAACAGGCTGATCCAACAATAGTTTTCACACCGTATACAAATTATTTGTAGTATGGGTAGTTTTCTTCGGTTATTAGCTGAGGGAAATCGTCTGCTACAAGGACGTAGAAATTCGGTTTCTTTCAACAATCTGGCTCTCAGTGCATCGAAGGCGGTACAGTCTATGATGTTTTGCTCAGCAGTCTCCTGAACACCACAACTAGACCATATGGGTCTGCATCCATCCCATAGCTATGAAGTTTAGTTGGAAATCCTTCATGTCCGTGAGAAATTGAGAGAGCCAGTCCGGAAGGACCCACTTTGCTTCCATAAGTGACTGAACGGTGTGGAAATATTACCTCAAGGTAGCACCTATTGGGCTGGTCAACGCTGATTACACTCTTCTGTGGTGTACTCACGGAGTTTTAGTTTTTGAGTTATTCCAACCAAAATGCAGAACACATCTAACCCCTCCCCTGTTTCCGTATCATCTCGAGCGTTCCCTGGCGTCACAGCGAGAAATCAATTTTCTCTTGTATAATTTGGTTTCTAACTATGGTATAGGAGTTTCAGTTCAATTAAATTATATACTAATATGTATAT
>NW_027111032.1:978648-996324 GCF_000696795.3 Halyomorpha halys | reverse complement strand
ATATAAATTATGATGAGACAGAGTTGAAAATTCGAAAAAAAAGGGAAAATGGGACACGAAATGAAACGCATAAGCTCAACTAAGATACTGCTTTATGCAATAATTCTTAACGAATTAGTATCAGCCCCCATCCAGCAGGTTTTCCCCTTCTTTCACCACTATCTGTGCTATCATGTGATCTCCTCCTTTTATAAAATGATTTAACTCACCTATCTCCCCGGTGAATTTGTCTAAATCTGTGACAGCATTCCTCAAATTCTGCGCTGTCCCGGTGCGAACCTTAATCCATTCCAGGGTGGTCGCATGTGATGACGCCAAGGTCGTTGTCGGTAGTGGCGGAAGCCCCTGCTCTTGTGATTCCACCATTGTCGCTGCCGGAGGATTTTCTTCGAGGAACTTCGAAAAAAAGGGAAAATGGGACATGAAATGAAACGCATAAGCTCAACTAAGATACTGCTTTATTCTACTCTTTAATCCTCTATATATACATTCTGGCTTGTTGACATGAGGAGTTCAAGTATTAAGATCCATAATACCTATACCCTGATTATTACTAATATTTATTTATTTATTTTTATCGCCTTTCCAGTTGACATTTCAACCATGTTTCATTGTGTCTCTTTTTTTTTTTTGTAATTAAAACAGCTGTTAACAGTTAGTCAAAAAAATATCTCATTGAGACAGGCTTCCATTGTATAAGATTGTTGCAGGTTTAGGATAATCTCGTTCCAAGGACAGTTCAGAATCAGGAACTATTAAACATTGAGACAAACTGTTGGAGACTCGACTCCTCACCGGCACTCCACCATTGTTTCTGGTGCTTTCATCCACCCTCCAGCTCACCGCCCCTCGTTATCCTTCGAATCTGTGGCGAAGAGTGTTGGGAGTGGCCGTCACTCAATAACAAGTCCTTCGCCGTTGGGACGACGGCGGCGATTTTAGAAGAGCTTTGGAGATTTATCTATTTTTTATTCGATACGCGCATATCGACGAGCTTATACCTTCCATCTTCAATGAATGACTTTATAACATACGGTCAACTATCAATCTCACAAAAGTGAAATTAACTAAAAAACTAAATTACTAGGCTGTTTATTTTGTTTTTAGTTTATTTTGCTTTTGGAAGATTGCTCGACAAATATAAGAATGAATGTTTCATTAATTGCACTATTTAGAGCTTATGTAGATTGATATCTTATTTTGTATTAAAAAAAATTATAAATAAGAAAACGAAATTAGAAAAAAATCATGAAAAGTTATATTTTTGTGGCTTTTATAAAAAAAATAAAATATATTAAATTTCATAAATTAAAAGAAGCTCTTACAGATTGTTCAATAAAGAATTTTAGAAGTCCTTGACAATAAATCGATTGATATTACCCACATATCCCGGTCCCAGTTCAATAGTGTAACATCTCAAAAAATGATTATTTTGAAATATCCATATAATCTTAGCAATATGAGTAAGATCTATACAGTAAGACAGATTTATAGTAAAAAATAAGTCATAAAATATAAGTAAAACAAATATTTTGAGATATTACAGTTTTGAACTGTATAAATTTTATCCTTATTGCTAAGATTTCTTGCATATCTCAAAATATCTATTTTTTGAGATATTACACTGTTGAACTAGAACAGCGATATAAACAAAAAATATATATCCTAGAACCTAATATATGATGTTTATTTCCTCTTGGTAAATAAAAAAAAAAAAAAAGAAAAGTAGTAGTTAATCTATCATCTGAAAGGATCCCCTGGGTCCATAAACTAACGCTCACGGTATTATTTAGTAATTTAATAAGTCCTAAAGGGCATAAACTTAAAGTTGATATTTTAAAGAGTCACGTAAGTGTTAAAGGATATTCATTTAAGAGCCTGCTCCGGGCTATTCGAGAATAACGAGACTTTTTAATTTCCTTCAATTAAATAAAATAGTCCCCTTGAGGATTTTCATCTATTATTACCGCCATTAAAAATAAACTCATTCTTTCCTCCTCTGATGAACTTTTATTGCGGATTTATGTATTGTTTATACTCTTGGCTCTTTTGTGGACGAAAAGTTACCAAGTCACTAACAAATGATTTACGAAGATTAAGATAAAAGAACGAGGACAGAATAGTGAAAGAAGATTTCAACAGATCGAGCAGAACTTGGTAGTAAAATAATTCAAGCAGTGATATTAAAAAATAAATAAATCGTGTGTGTTAAATAAACTTCCTTGATAACATTTTACTGTTTACACGAGCTAGCATGTTATTTCTTTTATTTTAAATGAATTACAGAGAAGGAAACATATGTAAGTGTTTTTGCAGGGATAAACTAGTTTATATATAAATGAAGTTTTGCAATTCTGAGTAATAAAAATTTACTGTTTTAAAATGTACAAGTATTAATTTTATCTCTGAGTAAAACCAAATGAATTATATTTTATTTTATAACTAATGAAAACTTTATAATTTCGATTACTATTTTGTTTTAAATGATTGAGGTTTATTTCAAACTGGGCAAAGAGAATACCCATTAGGAAATACAGCCGTGTGTTGCGGGTACCGTAGCCTCGTAGCGCCGGCTACTATCAACCAGTCATTATCTAAAAATTTCTTAATAAATCTAAAGGAATATACAAAATAAATAAGAAAGAATTATTCTACCTTTCAGTTTTATAAAAATGGTATAAAATAAATAGCTTGATCATTTGCTACAAAATTATTTTTAAAGAAAATAGATCGGTTCACACTTACCCGTAATGAGAACGATAGAAGGGAAATATGAGACTTTTTATTTACCAACATTTTTATTTTAATGAAGCTTCAAATGCTATCCCTTTCAAAGTAGTTCCCTTGGGAGATTACACACCGATGGAGATGTTGTTCCCACAGTTGGTAGAAGCGTCTGGAAGTCTTCAACCAGAATGGTATTCATCATCTCCGTTGCACTCGTTTAGATGTTTTCTAAAGTCCCGAAATGACGTCCTTTGAAGACATTTTTCAGTTCAGGAAAGGTTCACCGGGATTGAGGTCAGATGAATAGAGAGCACAGATGAACCACAGGTATGCCTTTCGAGGTCAAAAAGCCTGTTATGGAGAGGGAAGTGTGACATGGGGCATTGTTATGATGGTGTACCCATTTGTCTGCAAAGTTTGGTTTCACGCAAATCACCCTTTTTCTAAGCCTTTCAAGGACGTCTTGGTTACCAGTTTTTCCTGTAGGAACAAATTCTTAGTGGACAATTCCCCTTTTGTCAAAAAAAAATCAATATTGACTTAATTTTCGCTTTGCTCATTCTTTACTTTGTCTAGGAGAGTTTGCAGTGTACCATTCCTCAATTTGCCTCTTGGTCTCAGGATCGTATTCAGAAGTCCATGATTCATCACCTGTAATCAAACGGCTAAAGAAATCTTTCTCATTAGCGACACTGTCAAGAAGATCAAGACGCTGGTTTTTATAAATGTCCTTCTGTTGAACTGTGCGGTTTTTCGGCACCATTTGGGCACAGACCTTTGGCATATCCAAATGTTCAGCCAAAGTTTGATGAACGGTAAATCTATTAAAATTTAGGAGTTTACGAGTTCATTCAAGATTCTTAATGTTAAACGACGGTCTGATCTGACAAGAGTGTTCAAGCATTCTATGTTTTCGTCGGTTTCTAAATTAGAGGACTGCTTGAACAGTGTTGACCTTCATTGTGCTCCCTGCCTTTCAAAAATGATTTGTGCCAGGGAAGCACTTGTGAATGGGATAAAGAATGGTTTCCATAGCCCTGCTTTAACATTCCAAACGTTTGCCAATTCATCTAGCTTAGCAGAGAATTTAATGTGACAACGTTGCTCCAAAATCCGTTTTTCCGTTTTGCGTGACGCATAACCAAAACACTACTTCACTAATAGCTGTCACAAAAATCACGTAGTCAACGGAAGGAGTTTAAACTCGAACTGAGCTACGGTAGGGTACTGATACTCGTGCACTATAAACGAGAACAGCGTAGGGTTACTTTATCGATTACAGTGTTGCCAGTCTCATTACTTTTCTACCAAACCGTGTAAATGCAATAACAACAATTCTGAAATTCATCTGAGAAAAGAGGAGATATAAGTGAATGCACCTTCACTATAGACCGTTTCTGTGTCTTACCTAGAGGATGGCTATTTGGTCAAACATTCCTGCGACTAGAGACAAGACATCGTAGCAATATACTGCATAAAAGAACCAACGGTCAGGACAATGTCAAGTCGTGTGGATCTAAGAGTTAGTGTGACAGTTGCTTCACTGACATTGCTTGTGCCATAAACTATCACACCAGAGCTAGTACGACAGTATAATGACTGTAATAATCATACAGTTCCAGTTATAACGTCAATGATTCCCCAAGAGCAGGTAAAATCGGCAGGTATCTGTCGGGTAAAAATGGTATTTTAAGGCTTTGATGGGGTATATTTGATTGGGAGAATTGGCAGCACTGCTAGCAAATTATTAAATATATTCCTTTAAAATTGAAATAAAACTACTTTCAAACATGTAGTACAATTATAATTAATAATAAAGAAATTCAAATTAATTAATCTTACGTGACAGATATTTATAATAAATAAAATCATTAAATTTTAATGTAGCTCCCACTATAAAGGAATTCTAATTTATTTATTCCATAATTTTGCATGCAAGGGTGAAATCGGGCCAGTAAGTTACGATCGAAATGAGGAAAAGAGCATACAAATTGGCCCAGATAAAGATTGAGACGCCTAAAATTGAGTGCAAAATGGAGATGGGGAGCCACTGATACATGGGCGCTTCCCCTTGGCTGGAGGTGGGGGATTTTTGTTGAGTGATAAATGTGCGGGGCTGCTTCTCCGAACAAGGCGCAGTTTCTAATTAACATGGCGCTGGAACCGCCTTAAGTACCTCCAGACCGCACCATTTGTAGCCGGCAACCGGACGGCTTTCGTTCTTCTTCTTGTAGTCTGCATCCTCAGGGTACACCGCCTTCTGCGGTCCAAGTCGTATAGAGGGTTGATCACTTTCGATGGTAGAAGAAAGTGCCCTGTTAAGGGATATATTAGTTTTTTTATTATTGAATTAGGTCAGTTCAAAATTTTTAAGATGGCAAAATAAATTTTGTATAATTAAAGTGTTAATTATAGAGCACATCGAAAATGAACAAGCATCACATAAGCCCTTTTAAAAGTTTGTGATTATAATTTATGTAGGACTAGCAGACCTTAATTGAACACTATTGAAACTTTTATATCCATTAATCTGTATATGACGTGATAAGACGGTAGCTATCGTAACATAAATAGTAATATCTAACATTGCTGTATAATCATTTAAACTAGTCCTATTAAGGTGATTTGTTCTTATTATTTTAGAAAATTTGATAATGTATGATGTATCCATATACATACTATATTAAATATGAATAGTTTTTTTTTAATAATCCTCCCTGTGTTTCAATGTTAGTACTATATTGAAACAAATCTGATTGACTAACCAATCAAAGTATGGTAAAAGATTTCTCAGTAGTGAAACAGTTGATACTCATTGCTAGCACCTCGGAGAAACACATAGATACGATTTTCGAAAAAATCGTAAACTAAAATTTGTTGGCCCAAAATATCCCTGATTTCTTTTGAAAAAACAAAAAATATATAGAATTAACTCTAACATGACGCAACCAATCTACACCAAACATTCTCACTATGTTTTTTTTTTTTTTTAATTTGAGTGAATAAAAGATCATTTAGCAGACTCAGTAATATTTTTTTTTATTCTTCAGAAAGAGACAAATAAATTGGCATGTAATCACCGTGAATAAATATAAACGTTTTGAGCTGCTCACCAAACATACTTAATTTTGGAAATAATTTTTTTTTCTTGACATAAAAATTGGGCCAGCCATATTCTTCCCGAAAAAATCTTGAACATTTAAGAAAACGTCCTATCACAATCGAATGAATAGTGCGGCAGTGCATAAAGTAAGAACAAACAAAAATTCATTTCTATATATTAGATAAGTGATATTCGTAATTTTTGAAGATAAGGTCTTAATACGAAATGGATGGGAGAAAAGAGGGGTGATACATATCTGTACGTACATATGTATCATACATGCTTTAATATACATATCGTAAATTAGTCTCAGATTAGTACCATGAACGAGGTATGCAATGAAATAAATAAGAAAAAATATATCTTAAACAAAGTATGTTTGTAAACTATATAAATATTTTTTCCATGTAATCTTGAAAATTTACATTTTATTTAAGTTTAATGAGCCCAATTTTTACGATAATGTTCTAGACAAAAACATAAATAATTTGTCAAAATAAAAAGGCAGACAATATACTAAATAAAAATATTAAATAGTACAATAACTACTCAAAAATAATTTATTTCTCCAAACGTCTTATCATGGTAGCTAAGTAGAATTTTTTTTAAGTGTTCTCAACATATCCCACATTGGAGAATACTTCATAATTAGAATTTTTATAATTCGTTTTTTAAAAATTTGTGTATAAAAAAAACTTCCGTCCACTTGATAGAAATAATTTCACTATGCTTAGAATATGTTTTGAATTATCCAAATAACCATTTTTCAGATCACCTGAGGAATTTAAAAGAAGCAAAAAATTATTATTCCAAATAAAAAGGAGGTAAAGTTTTGTTATTCAAATTTTTGTATTCAAATCAAACGATCATTCGAACAGAGAATAAAAAACCTGGTTTGGCGTTGAGAGAAATTTTCTGATGCCAGCGGATGTTATTTTAAATATAAATGATATATCTAAATTCTATTATTCTTTTATTTCCCTCATATCCTAGATATTGATTCCATATTTTCTAATGAAATAAAATCACAACAGTTTAATAAATTAAACTGATTGATCAATATCGTGTTGATTCCTTCGATGCTTTTCTACAAAGGAGGGATTGAATCAAAGTTTTTATTTGCATAGTTATGTGAGCAATGATTGCCTTCGTCCAGTACAATTTTTTGGGATATATAACAATTTTTCTGGAAATTTGTATTTTAGGTTCATCATGGGAATTAGGGTAGCTTAGTGAATAAGGTGCTGTGTTCATTCTGTGCGTGTGTCCCATTGCGCTCGGTTCGGAACGATGTGGGTTCGATTCCCGCTTGGGGCAGCTAATATTTATTTTTCGGCAGTCCCGAAAAATGAATCTTGGCACTCCCTCCTTGTTTAGTACGCCGTGGCTACCTGAGTAGCTTGTAGTTGCAGGGATTGGAAAAATGGACCACTAAGCCCACTTGCCGGACTTGTCCCCCCCACTAAATACTTATATCAGTACCAATACTATCTTCAAAGCGTAGTAAACTTACTGTATTGCCTTACTAACCAGAGAAGGCTACACACGTGAGATCATCGATTTAAATTAAACTTTTGTTGGTGATACTAGGTCAAAGAATATAAGACATACGTTCGAGAATTCTTGCTAGTGCGCTCTATGAGCCGAGACAAAAAATTGTTATCATATACCACCTCTACATTGAATATATTTAATGATTATTATATACTAATAGATTTTTTTTTGTATTGGAAATGAACAAAAGATTATTGGTCGTATTAAATGAGTTTAAGTGTGTTATAAATCACAAAAACAAAAAGTAGTTTCTAGTAAAGTAGACCAAAAAAAAGTTTGTTAGGGATAAAAACAAAAATATTTTTGTTATTTTTGGAGAAAACGCGAAGGCAAAACGAAACCTGTGTGATATAGGTGTACTATTGAAACAATTCAGAGTGACTGATGTTTCAAACTGGACAAGGTAAGATATTTTTTGAATTTTATGAAAATTCATATTTAAGTGATTTCAAGGACGCTTGACTATCTTTTTGGAAAAGAAAGCGGCTAGTTTCATGAAAGTGATTATTGTTTATTGTGATTTCGAATACATTTAGACTCAGTTAATACCCATTGACTATATTTCTCAGTTATTCTACATTAGAAACCAAATCGAATGGTATATTATCACCTAAACCTGGTACATCATCAATGCCATAATAACAGTACAGTATTAAAATAATTAAGAACGAAAAAACTATCAAAGTAGGACAACATTATTTTTATAGAGAAATATAGTTGATATTTGTTTTTCGCATCCCAGGAAACCCATGGATACGAATTTTTGTAGTAAAATGTTTTGTTTAAAATTTTAGCTTTTTCATCTATTTTAGACTTTGGAGAACCAATAGTCACAAAAATTGCAATAAATTCAACATTACTCGACTAATCACAGCACGAATCATAAAAGGGGTCAAGAACTTCTTAAACTACTCGAAATGATACAAATTGAATCTTAGTAAATGAATCAAAACCGGATACAAAAAATAAAACATTTGAAAAATCTTTTTTCACTTGAAACTGCTTTTTTTCCTTATTAAGGCAAAAACCTAAATGTATTAATATGGCTCGAAAGAGGGTAAATTCAGCTTTTCAACAGTTAAAGTTACGTTTAGTTTTGATAACTTTGAAAGGAGTTATGAATTTAATTCTTGAACATAGGATCGGCAGGAAAAAAAATCCTTCGAAAGTCAACCCCAAAAACTTTTATCTTGATTTTTATGAAAATTCGTATAATTGAGTTTCTAAAACTGCAAAAACCGATTCTGACATTATTTTTTCCGAACAAAAAATTTTTTTTTTTTTTTAATGGCTACTTCACTGAAAGTGAATTTCGGTTTTTGAAATTTTTACACATCTAAACTTATTTAACACGATCAATAATACTTTGTTCTTATTCTACAAAAAAGAAAAATCTATTGGTATATATCAATCATCAAATACATGCAGAGCAAAGGTGGTTTGCGATTAAATAAAAAAAACTCCTAAAAATATGTAAAATATTTTTTAGACTCGGCTCCTAGGGCGCATAAACAAGAATCCTCGGAAATATGTCCAATATTTCTCGACCAAGTATAACAAAAAAAAACTTTCTTTAAAATTGGTGATCTGACTTGTGTAACCTTCCCTTGGCAGAACAACAATCCCTGACCCTTCTGGGTTGTTACTGTACACATTTTTTTTTCTGGTCGTCATGCTCTTGATGTTGGAAACTACTTCTACTATTACTAGCTAATAACCACTAACTAGTAACTGGTAGTAGTAGCACTAGCTTCTAACCAATGTTCGCTCTTATTAAATAGTACAGGGGAACCTAAAAAAATACTTAAATAATTATAAGGATTGATGAAAATTTTGAATACGGCTTAACTTTGTTTAGAATAATAAAACTGCATTTTTTTTTTTTTTTTGAGAATTTATACACCATATAACAGCTCCAGGCAACTGATTCATGCGCAAATTATGTTTAATTTTCATCATAACCTTCTTGTTTTAGCAATAACTCATGGATTTCAATAATGCTAAATATTGAGAGATTAATATTAATAAAATAAATAAATCTAAAGTTAAAATTATTAGTAAAGACTTAAAATGATTCGATTTAGATGGCTTTTGTTTTATATTGTAGATAATTTCATTATTTTAAAAATAAATAGCTATAATCTTCCAGATTATTTATAGTTTCCGGGTTATAAACCTTATTTTAAGGAATTAATTTTTTTTAAACCACTTAGAATTCAGCTTTATTGCACATATAAAACTTAATAGAAAACATCATTGATAATTATAACTCTATTAGCATCGCCATTCCTAAGATATACTGATAAGACAGCGAGTGAAATGTTATAAAGATGTACAGGCCCAAGGTGGATGCAGCCGAGTGAGTTGAGGCGTCATCTAAGTGAACAGGATTCTGCCGTGGTGCCGGTTCGATTCTTGCCTGTTCGAGTTTACTTATTTCATTGCTACCCCACTGAAAGAAAAGTCTTCGACACTCTGGTTAGAATAGGTTTGTTATATATGGGATAATCCCCCTCTCACACTCCATCAGATATGACATGGTATAGTATAAAAAAATACACGAAAAAGCTGCTTTTATTATAAATGATATTGAGGTAACATAAAACATATCTTTTCACCATTTTCTACTGAATGGGTTTTAATAAAAACGACGACTACTGATGACCTATCTCGCCGGCACAGCAAGAAATTCTAATTTATCTAATTGATCTGGGCTGCGCGAGGGGGATCGAACCCACTCAGTGCTAATGTAAAAGCCAACAGAAATATTTATTTCGCCTGTTCATATTGGAAGAACTGACCTAGATCTATCTGCATTAGGAGGAATCATTTCCCCCCGTATCTGCCTCCTTTCGATAGCTCTCCTGTCAGGTGTCTGGTTTCCTGGCCAAATAACCACCTTCCCTAATAATGACCCGAGGTAAATTAGCTAGGAGTCGTTGGGATGAATATTTTATAAACGTTATCAGAAAAAGGAAACGCATCTCGAGTCGCTCTAAAACAACAAAGTTTATAACTTTAAAAAGGACTATTAAAATGTATTTAGTCGTAGTAGTACATTGCTCCTGATTTTAAAATCATTTTAATATTTTGCAATTTTTACTTATTTATGGAAACTAGAAAAGGCTAAAATTGATACTTGTTCCGTACAGTATAAATTTAAAAAAAAGAAGGTAGGTTATTCCTTGTTGTTATTTGTCTTTTATTTACTTTTTTTATTTTTTCATTAGAAAAGGGGAGAAACGTTAATGTTGGACAAATTACAAAAATCCGAAATTCAAAAAGCTAATGCAATTTGTGATTGGTACTATCGGTGAAAAAACATACTACTATCAATACTATAAACATTGAAGATGAGCGTTTTTAAAAAAACTAAAAATATATAGAAGTAAAATAAAGCTAAAAAAAAAATATTTTCTTTCAAAACTCCGTGAAAGTTAGAAAAATGATACCAGCATTCTTTTTTTCTAACTTAATATAAATATTTGACCTAGAAATATGGGTGTGAAATAATAGTTAGTACATAACAGTAATTTTTATTTAATGTAACTCTTGTGGTTTTTCGATGTAGAACAGGCTTTTGATCGAGTCTGGCACCCGGTGCTGCTTTACAAACTACGTAAATTCCTACCTCCTACATATTTTCTCATCATCCGTTCCTTTCTTACTAATAGATTATTCCAAGTAAACCGCAATATTTCATTCCTCCATTTTCACTCCGCTGGTGTTCCTCAAGGTAGTATTCTCGGCCCCATCCTCTACACCGTCTATACAGCTGACATCACAACAACTCCTAACACTATTCTTACCACGTATGCTGATGACACATGTGTGCTCACAATTAATAATAACCCTTTGAATGCATCCCAAACTCTCCAGTCCCATATCACAACCCTCGAAGAATAGTGTCGAAATTGGAGGATAATAATAAATCCCAACAAATCCCATCAAATCACCTTTATTCTTCGTAGTAAACCTGCCGACTGCCCTACAATATACATTAATAATGTTGCTCTTGCACCTGTAGACCATATCCGCTACCTTTGACAACATCTTGACAACTTGGAATTCTCAATCAAGACTGAAAAGGCAGGAAACTGCACGCAGATTCCGACTATTACAGCACTTACTAGACAAACGGTCTAAACTTCAAACTCATTACAAAAGAATGATCTACATGACAATAATTAGGCCCATCTGGACATACGGAGTTGAGCTTTGGAGTTCCACTAAACCTTCGAATTCCTCTCGCATCCAATACAAAATCCTTCGTAAAATCATGCCTCCATTGTCATAAACAATGCTGCTTTTTTTTTTACTAATAAAATCATCCATAAAGACCTAAATGTTCCTTACGTAACCGATCTAGCCCAAACCCGATAGCATTCCTTCCATTATAAACTCCCTAACCAACCAAACCCACTAGTTTCTAACCTTGCTTCCTCTTCCATTCCTGGCAATGCTTCGAGTCGTCTGAAAAGAAGATGGCCTCGTGACCTTATATTGTAAAATAAGTTCTTCTACTGGGTAGTATCTCTACACGCTGTATCATATCATTATGATCTTACTTCAAATTTGCTTGTTGTATTTTATATACAGTTCTAAATATCAATATTTTTTTTTTTTTTAAATGTAACTCTAAATCAAAATAAATCCGAATTGTGAAAAATAGGTTTTGAACTTACATGAATTTTATTTCTTTATTGACTTTACTTATCAATCTAGGTTGAAGACAACTGCCAAATGTGATGTCTTGCACAATTACATCAATGGTATAGGAGGCATGAAAGGTACCCTCCAGACTTTAATTTATTTCAATAGTTACCTAAGGAGATCCCTTATCTAGCTACTTTTTAGTTTTCAGTACATTTGTTTGTGAATGCTCGTGGTAATCATATCTTAATGGGCTTAGGAAATGAATAGATAACATTAAGTTAAATATTATAATAGTTATTATTACTTTTTTCCAGTAGAAATATTTCAATCTCAAGTATCGTTCGTTTCAGTCTTAATAAAATTAAGCAGACGTTGCACAATCTTGGACTTCTGTTTAGTGATCGGATCATAGAGGTTCGACAAGCAACTAGCCCGAAAGGGGACAAGACACGTGTTATAGGATGAACAACCAGTGATGATTAATTGTTTAATTAAACTGAAGAGGGAATGGGATAAATGTTTGCTTTCGTTCAGGTGAGGTCCACCGCTGTCACGGTTCAAAATGAGCTCGTTCTGTTTGTGAATTTGTTCTCACGTCTAAATCATCAATGCCGTCACCGTGGGCAACGAAGTGAAACCTTCAGGATCTTGCATTACACCGATATGCTTATATACCAATGATCAGAATTAGACAAAAATTTATGAAGGGTTCATTAATAAATACAAATTTTAATCAAGACAATTTCACCTAGAGTTTTATCTTAACTAATGTTTGTACTACTCCGCCTTTCAGAACGCATTCTAAAGAAAAATAGTTTTTCAAAAACTATAGGCCAATGAATACAGATACCTTCGGGGGCTTAATAACTATTGAAATTTAATTAATAATTAATTAGGATAATTAATGAAATAACTAATAGTTGTGGTTATGCCTGCCTCGTTAATGTGTGGTGCAGTTATACTGCGCTAAAGGAGGGCAATGCCAGGATAAGTTTGGGTTTTAAGGAAAAGATGATCTGGGGTATTTTTTGTAATTAAAACACTTTTAACTTTAAACACAATAACAACCATGTTAAAATTTAAATAAAACTGTATAGAAAAAAAGATGATAAAACAGTTTGTATTTTTTTATAATTTATTTATTGATATTTACAACTGTATACACATATATACAACAAGTAAATTTGCTGTAGATGAGATAGTGACATGATACAAACATGTGGAGAATCTACCCACTGATAGAACTCCAATAACATTTCTAGAGAAGATCTCAAGGCCATCTTCTTTTCAGACGCCTAGGAGGATTATTAGGTAATGAAGGAGAAGCCAGGTTAGAAACAACAAGTGGATTTGGGTGGTTGAGAAGTTTGTTATGGAAGGAACGGTATCTGGATCTGGCCAAATCGGCAACATATGGAACATTGACGTCGTGATGGATGACTTGATTTGTGACAAAGTAAGGAGCATTAAGGATTTTACGAAGGATTTTGGACTGTAGGATTGGATTCTGGAGGAATTTGATGGTTTAGTGGAGCCCCAAAGCTCAACTCCGTGTGTCCAGATAGGCCTGATAATAGTCATGTAGATCAGTCTTTTGAAATGTATTGGCAATTTAGACCGTTTGTCTAGTAAATGTTGCAATAGTCGGAATCTACGAGCAGTTTCTTGTTTTTTTAATCTTATATGAGGATTTTATGTCAGTCGTTTGTCGAGATGTAACGAATATGTTCGACAGGAATAAGTGGGGTATTATTAAAGGATACTGTAGGGCAAGAGGTCATGGGTTTACGTCGAAGGGTAAATGTGATTTGGTGGGATTTATTGGAATTTATTTTAATCCTTCAGTTTTGTCTACCATTCTTCAAGGGTGGTGATGTGGGATTGGAGGGTTTGGGATACAATGTAAGGATCATTGTTCACTGACAATAGACATGTGTCATCGGCATACGTGGTGAGGATAGTGTTAGGATGGGTTGGGATGTCAGCTGTGAAAACTGTATAAAGGATAGGACCAAGGATACTACCCTGATAAAACAGTTTTAAAAATGAAAAGAAGCAGATCGGAAATCAGACAACTAAATATGTAAAAATATTAAAAATAAAAATAATTAGAAAAGTAAGAGTGAATACGATATTCTAAATCTTTTAACCTACATTACCAATTTAGATTTAATCCCCTTCCAAGGGTAAAATTTTAGTTTCAAATTAAGCAAAACACTTATATTATAACTAATTTGTTTAATTAGGTCCATTTTGTACCGTATCGTGTCTTTTATGTATCTACATCCCTAAATCTAGCAATTGCGAAACATTGCCGGGTTAGTTAGTCATTAAATAAACTTTTTTATTTATTGATAGATATTACAATCTGACACACAGTTGTGAGCAATAGGTAATATTGATGAATGATCTCATACATACTAAAATAAAATAAAATAAATAAATGAATAAAAAAAAAAAACTTTCTTAAAATGTATACAAACAGAAGTATAAACTAAATGAACCTAATCAAACTATCTGTATGAAAAATAAAATAACATTAAATAAACTAAAACAACTTTTATCTCGTCTCTAGGTAAAAAATAAAAGGGATAATTCTTGATTGCTAAATTTAAGTCTTGAAAGTTTTGGAGATACTACATTCCTCTCCAGCATTTAATCTGTCCTGGTATTTTTGGGCGAATCACAAGTTTTAAAATATTAAATTCTACCAAGAATTCAGGTCAATGAATATATTATAAAAAAAAAATCTTTTTTTTTTTACTAAAACCTATGTAGAACTTTCTGGAACACTATGGAAACAGCAAAAGTCCAGAATCGTCTTAGTATTTTTGCATTCTACGGCACTCATTGCTAGGTCGCTAAGATACCAGCTTGGGATAAGAGGAAATGAAAATTAAATTAAGTAAACAATGGTAGCGTTTCGCACCTGAAAGTAGATTTGTAGCCAACAGATGGGGCATCGGTATCATTGACGGCATGTCCAAAAAGATTCTGTAAAGGTACCAATCGACCAGGTAAAAAGACAGCCCATAGAGACCACCTGTGTATTCCTCGCATACTCCTTATCTCCGAGGCATAAAGAGCCAATTGCTTAGGGTTGGGATGAAAAAGATGCTGCTCGAGGTAGGACACCCTAAATAAACTGTGGATACCTGCAAGGAATTAGGCAATAAAATATATTAAACAATAAGGAAACGAGCCGACCCAAGCCTACCCCTTCCTCTGGGACTTTATGTGCGGAGGTGGCCAAGGAGAAGACAAAAAAAAAGGAGAAGGACACACCCTCAAGAAAAAAGTGGGGGAAACGCAGAAGAGAGACGAGGAGCAGTCACTAAGCAAGTAAGATCAGAACACAGGAGAAGGTAGTCACAGGCTAGCCGAAGATGGTATAGAGGTCCAGGAAGATGTTGAGAGACATCGGATCCAGGAAGCACACTTAAGGCAGAGGAGGAAGATCCACCGTCAAGGTCTCCAGAGCGAAGAACGATTGTTGACATCGCGGAAGCTCAAAATCAAGAAACGTAAGACCTTTCAATTTGTATTTTGAATGGCGAATGAAATAAAAAATGAGTAAAATTAGAGTCAATGTGAATATAAGAGATCTCAACTAGTATTTCTGAATTCATAGCATAGTAATTAAACTTCAATGAAACAGGCCTACCATGCTCTATCATTGCTCACTTAATATACAGTTGTAAATATAAACAAATGAAAACAAGACTTCACTTTAAAATTTAGAATCCCTGCACGCCATCTCATTATATAAAGCATAGTAAATTGATAAACACGGTAACGTTGAAGAAGAACTTCAATGATTCACATTCAACACAATGAATTCAACATTCAATCACATCTAGCATAATATATCAAGAGGTTCTATGGTATCTAGTCCTGAATTAAATACATTGCATACATTTTAAGCCGGTTCCCATAAAGAGCCGATAGAGATACATAATATAAAAACAAATAAATAAAATGCAGTCGTGGAACCCCCGGTCAGCCTCAGAACAGCTTGAATAGCCGCGATATAGCAACATATACTTTGTGTGTAAGGTGAATCAAGGTAATGCTGATATTAGCAGTGATGGGATAAAATGATGGAAATACAGAAATAACATAAAGATATAATGAGTAAACAATCTGGGAGATTCAATTAGAAATTAATAGGATAATTAGGATAATTAATAGGATTGTTCCTTAGAATTAAATATTATAAAAATAAACAAAAATATTCAGGAGAATCTAATGAAATATGATATATCGAAACTGGATAAGGTCAACTGTTTATGAATAATGATATTTGTTCAGAGGCAAGAAAACAATCGCCATGTTCCTGAATAAACTACACAAAACAATAACAAGATCCCTGAATGCCGAGAGAATCGTAAATATCATTTTATGTTATATATTTTATTATTATTGTTATGTACTAAGGGGAAGGAAGTAATGATCCGAACTGGTAAATAACTTTTTATTGTGACAATAAAATATTTATACGAGTGACAAGGGGTGCATCTGAGTGAGGGATTAGAGAGGCGGTGTCAAGTATCAACAAGTCTTCAAAGTCGCCGTTTATTTTATTTAGTGGTGGCTGGTCGTGTCCTCTTCCATGAATCATACATCTTTGGTCGTTTTATTCATTGACCTTTCTTTTCTCTTTCCCTCTGGCGTTTCTTCTCTTAAAAACCCAGCAAAAAGACTACTTGTGTCGCTTCTTTTAATAATAATAATTAATTCGCAATAAATAACATTTATTAAAAAGAATAAATTCAAATTAAATTATCTCAAAAAACAAATTGTAAGGGCAAAAGAAAAAATCTTGGGGTACAATCAATGATCAACGACAAATGATATAATTCGCGTGGGTTGATACATGTTGGATCTGTTGCATAAGAGAAGTCTTTGAGACACCAAAACTAAAACTATAAGATTAAATTAAAATAGTTCATTTGACCTAAAATGACAGATTTTTTTAAAAATGGCCACCCTTTATTTTTAGATCCATTTCCAGTAACCCAATAAAGTATTACGTGAAACTAAAATATCATTTTAACCTACATTATTAGAGCATTTTAAAAAAAAAAAAAAAAAAGTTTTAGTACCAAAACTGTCCAGTTGGCCTTGCATGGTTATAATGTAACATTTTAATTAACGTTTAACAATAGACATTGGCCTAGTACAAAAGACACCGCTAAATAATATAATATTATAATTTAGCACAGTTGTTTCATGTTTTGTATTTGAGATAGATTCGATTAGTTTTGTTACATTTTCCATTGTTTAGGGAAGCCCCCTCAGATATAATGAAAGGCAGCTAAAAATGCTGCCATATAGTGGGAGATAAAAAGAAGCAGTAAGAAGCACACACATTGAGTAAGTGAACAGTGCAACTATCACTCAGGATGAGAGAACCGAACATAACAAAAGAGCTTATCTCCAAGCTCCACAGAAAATTTCAGTATCAAAAATCAACCACAAAATAAATAATCATATCATTTATTAATCAATGTAATCGACAATCAAAATTCAACTAACCAACCTAATTCAAATTGTAACCACAGAATTTTATAAAGATATAAACAAAAAGAGTACAATGGATGACAACAGAGAAAAAGGACAAGAGGTAACAAATA
>NW_027111032.1:968395-977783 GCF_000696795.3 Halyomorpha halys | reverse complement strand
ATTGACTCACCAGACTTCCTAGAGAGATAATCCAGATCCAAATTGTAACCATTTTTGGTTAAATCATATAACTATCACAAATTATACAAAATAGAAGCATAACAATTTTTGAGCATGATTCATATAATCATAAATCCACTAAATACAGTGCACTCCAGGTGAACTGCAATTTTGTTTAATCTCATGATTGCGGTGATTGAACATTCCACCGATTTCTTGAGCAGTAAAAAAAATATTTTTCAGATTTATTTTCTCATCGACTAGTATTTTGGATTTCTTCCAGTCAATCATTCCATTAATAAGAAATTTTCTCTTTGCCATTTCCTGTATCTTAGTTGAGAAATTAATTAATACTGGGATTTGGTCTGATTTCAAAGCTGTGATCACTCAGGATGAAAGAGGAAACCTATTTCGAACAAAAAAACAAGAAAACATAAGCTAAAACTTTTTATTTCTATACATAAAAAGTAAAATTGTTACACTGCAAATAACTGGCTGATATATACCTCCAGCCATATACTTCTAAATATATATTTCTAAGTTCTGGAAAATAATTCCTTTAGATTTTCTAATTACTTAGTTTAAGCTACGAGTAATACTTTAGGAGTTATTGGATATCAAACAAAAAATATACGACGCTGATTATGAAATAACTGGTATACAAGGCCAATCAATGCACCCTTCATGGAGTTCTAGACTTTTTACCATCGTCTTTTTTAAAGGTTTTTCATGAGAATCCATTGAAAGAAATTAGTTTACAATTACTAGATTAGTTTGCTACTTATATTTAGAAAATTACATCAAATATGGTTCGACTAGGGTCCTGTTTCATAATGAAAGCTAATAGCATTGGTCCATAAATACAAGTGTAGAATCAACATGGTAATAACACTAATACTCATTTTTTCATAATAGTGATGACTATTAGTGATATTACAGGAGTTAAAAAGTACTAAAGTACAATTATTGTTCTACAAGTCGATGTAATTGGATTAAGTTAAATCTCCAAAACTAATGGTATTAGTTTGTACTTTATTATGAAAAAGGGCAAGGGCAAGATAGCATCTATTGGTTAGTGCCGAAATAACACATCAAAATGGTAGACATAAGTGAAATTTATTAATTAATATTTTGATATTAGGGCGTTGTGGAGGCTACTACAATTTATAAGCTAGATCAGTAGAATATGAATTGATCTCTAGTGATAAAACTAATAATCCAATTAACAAATACTAAAATGAAAAAAGGGGAAAAATTAAATTAAACAAAAACTAATAATTATAAAAATAACTGAAAGGACTTTAAATTAAATAATACTACGGCAAATTTACAATTATAGCATTAATATAATAATGAAAATATAACAAGATGTTACATAAATACGATAAAAATAAAGATCTAATAATATCTAAATAAATAATATATAGCTAATTTTAATCATAATATAATGAACAATTATGTGGAGTTTAGAAAAAATACAGGCAGATATGATCATTCGGTGAATCTAAATCAGTTATTGGGAATTATATAAGTAAGAAAGTACCCAGTGAAATATTTTTTAGTTTCCTTTGTGGTTGATTCATTTATTAGTCATTCTGGTGAGCGATTGAACGAATATATTTGAAGTACGTTGACTAAATATATTGGTGGTTCGATAAATTTAATTTTGATTTAGATATATTATTTCTTTTCTAAATAAATTATAGCCTATACATTTTAAAATAATTCTATAAAAATAAAATAGTTTAGGTGGTTAAGTAACAACGATTTTAACTTTTTCTGCTTTACTACTGCAGTGCGTTTTTGTTCTTAATGTTCGATGCTGTAGATTTGCAAGTTAAGGTTCAAGTTAGATCTTAAAAACATACAACTTATTTTATAATGATGCCATACGAATATATCTCGCAGTATAAATATTTAAAATGATGAGTTCAATTTAAAGAAACAGTAAATTATTTTAAATCATGAAAAACTTCGCACTGATCTCAAGTCCTTAATGTTTTATATTAATTAGTACTGGTTTATAATAATTAATTTCCAGAACAGCCGTTTAAACCCTAGCTACTTGCGCTGAGCAGGATGCAACCACAATCGCCTCTGCCCGGACCCTGTTCGATGATTAATGCAACAGCTGAAACCGATAGTTTTCCCTTAGTGCCCAACTGTCCTTTATGTAAATGTTACTGCCCGATAGCTAAACGTTAACAATTTATTTCAATTCCTTACTTCTACTATTTTAGGTTGAATAAGAAACAAATTAGAAAAAAAAAACAACATAATAGTACAAGAACCAGGGTGAAAAAAACAGTTATTTCACCCCAATATTTTATTACTTTAATTAAAAATATGAATAATTATTAGTCTAAATTGATGAGTCTGCCGAGTGTAGATAGAGGGAATACAAAATTTAAAAAAAATTAAAATTTTTTGTTAATATCAGTTAACAGCGAAAAAAAAATTAAAATGTGCAATTTTTTTACGATAGGCTCTACAGATCTTGTAGATTATTTGCTGCATGCAGCTCTTATTGTTGATGTAGCATATTTGTTGATTCTGTATATTCATCAGGTTTTTGGCCTCCCGCTTGGTGTCTTGTTCATTGTAGAGGCGTCCTGATGAATTGCTTGAAGCCATAACCTCAATTCATGAGATATTGCCTGACCAGTCTCTACAAGCAGTTCAGTGTTAGATCTCTCCCATTTGTTAAGGCTCTGATACCTGATCGCTCCTGTAATTGTACGGAACACTTTCCGATCAAATCTCTCGATTCTGCTTTCTAGGGTACCTGTTAGAGCCCAGGCATCGCAGTCTTATATCAGAGCTGGCTTTGTCACGGCATTGTATATCTAGTTTTAGATCTTTAGAATTTTTTTGGCATTTCAGTATTCATGACAAAGAGAAGAATGCTTTGTTCACGCTTGTTATACACTTTTCTATCTCAATCTGTTGAACTTTTTTGATGTCATTGTAGAGTCGAGGTATTTCCATCCAATTATTCACATTTTTTTTTTAGCTTCTTTTTTCTTGGACTATGTTGCATTCAAAATTCAATTCATATAATACAAAACAGATTTATATATTATGAAAATATTCAATATATTTTATTTAGTGGAGGCATAGTTGTTTAAGAAGCAAATGTGTATTATAGTTAATTTCATTTGTTCCATCACACAATATAATTATATTCTAAGCTCCTTGAGTTTTTGGATTATCAATTTCGTACACGGATTCAAGTACATCTCAATCAGCACATTAACTTTTTCATGGTTGATTGTGAATTTAATGACCTATTTCCGAGTATCGAAACATATTATCGGTAAATTTAATAAAGCGGAAAAATATAAACGCTAAATGAGGGGCAATAATAATAAATTCTCGATAATAGAAACCGAAGGTAAAGAAGCAGTGAGAGGTTGAAGACAGAAACTAGAGTTATGGAGCTGTATTAAAAAGGACGATGGAGGCTAACGGCTTTATCTCGTATACATAAAGAGATACATAAAGCCGTATGGAAGTATACCATAAAACTGTTTCCCTTTTAGTAACGTTCACCCGGCCCTCACCTACCCTCGCCAAACCTACCGTGTCCCGTTTAATCACCGCACTCCCTGGATAACTCCAATAAAAATAACTCAGCTCCTGTTGTTTTAACTCCTAACTATTGATGGTTCCTCTCTTCTGGTCCACTTTATTTTTATAAAAGGATTAACTAAAGTAGCTTTTGCAATTAACCAGTGCCTGTTAAAGTTAACTAAAGCGATAACTGTATAGACAATCAGTTTAACATTATCCACTTTTCATTGTTTTTTTTTATAAAACTTTAGGTCAATATAAATTGTTAAAGAATAGAATAGAATAAAATAGATAAATAGGTCTATCTTGAGAACTAATGTCCAATGGTTATCCCATATGTAAGGTATTTTATTTTAATAATACAAATTCTCCCTATTTTGGTATACAACTATCTGGTAGTAATCCCTATTTGGTAGTACAAGAGACAGGTGAAAAAAAATATTAGTTAATTCACCCCATGGAAAATATTTATAGTTACTAGTCAAAATTGTGGGGTGTGCCAATATATATATATATATATATATATATATATATATATATATATATATATTTTTTTTTTTTTCCTACGCCATACGAAGTAAGCTATTAATTTTACTCTTCCTCTTAGAGGAATGTTGGTCCGCATCCTGCTCAACATCCTCCAGACCAATACACGTTAAAAGATGATCTCCATCCACGTCTCCCGTGTTGCATAGAGGACATTTCGGGGAATCTACGATGCCAATTCGATGGAGGTGTTTTTGGAGATCATGTCCTGTTACTAGCCGAAAACAGGCCACTCTCTTAACTCTGCTAAGATTGCCGGGGATTCGTTTATCCTTATCCAGTAGGCTCTCCCACTTCTTTCCTTCCGCTTGAAATTTGTGCCTAGCACTTGTTCTTTCCTTACAATAAGAGCTTATAAGTGATTTCACTGTTCTGTAGGAAAGTGGTGGAACAGGCTAGTTCTCTACACAACCAAGTTTAGCCAACTTGTTAGCTTGCTCATTACCATCTATGCCAACATGGTCTGGTATCCACTGCAGAGCTATATCCCTTCCTCTTTTCTTCATGGTAGCAGCCATGTTTCTGCACTTTTATTTCGTGGTTGACTCTGCGGCAATTGGTGTTGTTCATTTTTGTATTACGGCTTGAGAGTCGCTGAAGATTACCGTGTTGTCATTGCATTCAATAGTGGCCTTCCATCGCAAAGTAGATAGTTAGTGCCAAGTATAGTTAAAGAGAATAAAAAATGGCGGCAGTTTCAAAACGTTAAAAAAACATTTTCTTTCGGAGCTTCATATCTTTGAAACTACCAACACCAAAATTAGAAAATCTAATAGAACATCATTTAAAGTAGAGCAAATTTACTGAAATATGGGCCATAATAGAGCTATTTACGTTTAATATTTCCCCAAATACAGTTTTTTCTTTTGTTTTGTTTTTTACAAAGATGCATTTCAGAACGAATAAAGAAAAATCAGTAGTAAGTGAATTTATTTTGGGAAAAATATATCTCAGGAATCATCAGACTTACAGATGTCTATTAGCACTAACATTAAACCTTTTTTAATTTAGTATCAAGTAGTTTACGACATATATCCCCTTAGGAGTAGTAGTTTTCATGATGTTTCCTAAAATGAATTAGTACAAGAACCCTAGAAGAGAAAAAAGTCAGTTATTTCACCCCAATTATTGATTAAAACTACTTTAATGAAAACTATGTATAATTAATAGTCGAAATTGATGAGTCTGCCAAGTATACGTAGGGGGAATAAAAATGGCGGCTTTTTAAAACCATTAAAAATAATTAATTTTTCATTCGGAACTCTATATCTTTAAAACTACCACCAACACTAGAAAATCTTTGTTTTGAATGCTGGCAGACATACGTGCGTCTTATGAGTCTAGAGATATACTTTTTTTTCAAAAATCCAACATTTTATACAAACAATTACATATTTGTATATAACATTTTGTCAGTTTATCAAATATCATAAAAACTGCTACTCCTACAAAGATAAACGTTATAGACTATTTTATAGTAAATTTCAATAACTTTAATTTTAATGCTGGCAGACATCTGTACGTCCAATGGTTTCAGAAATAAAGTTTTCAATAAATCAAACCTATTGTCCGAACAACTATAGATAGATTTATTTTAGCAAATATCATTAAAACTACTATTCCTACGAAGGTAATGATCATAAACTACTTTATAGTAGAATTATTTAGTTTTAATTTGAGTGCTAATAGACATTTGTACGTCGAATGGTTATTGAGATATAGATTTCTCAAAATAGATTCACTAACTACTGATATTTCAGTACATTTTTATGAAATGTTGCTTTTTAAAAGGCTATGTCTCGAGAACTATTGGACATAAATAGCTCTATTAGGGCTCATAATTCAGAAGATTTAATTTTCTTTAAATAATGTTCTTTTAGATTTTTTAGTGTTGTTGGTAGTTTTTAAGATATAGAGCTCAGAAAGAAAAATTAATGTTTTTTTAAGGTTTTGACTATTCCTACTTGATCTTAGTAGAGATAGTAGTTTTTATGATATTCACATATGAATATAAATTTGGCAAATAAAAATTCGTCCGAACAACTATGAATCAATTTATTTTGGCAAATATCATGAAAACTACTACTCCTACGACGATAAACGTATTAAACTATTTCATAGCCTATTATACTTAATTTGAGTGTTGAGTGAGAGTTGACATCTGTAAGTCAAATGGTTTTTGAGATATAGATTTTTCAAAATTAATTCATTAACTACTGATCTTTCAGTACGTTCTGTACAACATTTTTATGAAATATTGCTTTTTAAAAAGCTATATCTCAAGAACTAATGACCGTGAATAGCTCTATTAGGGCTTACTGTTTATCAAATTTACTCTACTTTAAATGATGTTCTCTTAGATTTTCTATTGTTGGTGGTAGTTTTAACAATATAGAGCTCCGAAAGAAAAAATAATTATTTTTAATGGTTTTAAAAAGCCCCTATTTTTTATTTCCCCTACCTATACTTGGCAGACTCATCAGTTTTTATAGTAATTATACATAGTTTTCATTAAAGTAATCAAAATTGGGGTGAGATTACTGCCTTTTTTTTCTTCCCGGGTTTTGTACTAAATTCTTTTATAGTTGCTAAGACAAATATAATAAAAACTATTACCCCTACAAAGATAAATAAATCAAAAGGTTTATCCGAACAACTAGAAATCAACATTTTGTGATTTTAATTTGGCTAATACCAATGAGGTTAGAGTAGTATACCTCATATAAAACTTATAATAAAAATAATTCCTTTCATTGTATCCTTATATTAAAGTAAAGTAATTAATAATGAACATCCTCAGAAGAGTAGTAGTTTCAAAAGTATTTACCGTGATAAATTAACAGAATATTGATTCCTCATTAATTGGGAGAATATTTATGTAGGGAAAACAGTATTTAGGAAAATGTTGAACGTGAAGAGTTCTAGCAGGGCTCAGTTCGAATCTCATTAAACAGACTATAAAGTAAGTTATTAAGATTATTTTCCTAAGAATTGTAGTTATTAAGATATTTGCCAAAATAAATTCACGAAATGATTTTTGACAAAATCATATTGGTTTTAGTAAATCTGTATACCTTCGGAATTATTGAGCAGAAACAACTCTATTAGGGACGAAACTGAAAATCGTTAAATGTACTTTTAAAAAGTTTATAGTGACATTTAAGCGTTATTGGCAATAAATCTATCAGAAGCCATTTTGGAAAATCTGCCATATTAGGACTAAGTAAACCATTTACTAGCGTATTTTACAGACATATTTGCATTATAATTTATCGACAGAAATTAGAGTAATGGAACTGTATTAAAAAAGACGATGGAGGCAGACATTTTTACTCAGTTGTCGGTGCAACCAAATTTTAAACTATTTTCAGTAGACTATTAAAAATTATGGAGGATGGTGTGGCAACTTTCGAAAGCTAGTGTGTCACCCTTCTCTGTCTTATTCTTACCATAATGGGAAGGTAAGGTTTTCATTCCACGGGACAACTACAAATAAATAAAAGGAAATATACCGAGTATACATTAATGTTGATAAAAAAAATTTCAATGCAGATCAAATCAAGTGGATAGTGGATATTAGGAGTTTTGCGGCTGTCGGAATGAGTGAGTTTTGTTAATGTTAAAATTTCAATTTTCAAATAGCTTGTACTTATCGAGTTTTACGATTACATGACCCATATTTAAAAACAATCTGTTGCCATAGAGCTTATTCTCAAACTACAGATACATAGATCGATTGTCTCGTTAAAAGTTACTACGGATGTCTACCCTGAATAAAGGGTTCCCTTTTCTCTTTGATGTTGGGCTCTCTCTATTTTATTCTTTAATGTGTTTACTTTTTTCGCCCAAAATTGATTCCAGTTGGTAGTTAAAAATAATATATTTCAGGGGAATTCTCATGAAGTTACCAATTTGTTACACGTTTGTATTACGTATTTCAAGTAATACGATTCTGTCTTTTTGTGGTCAAAAATTTCATAGATACTTTCAAAAGGATTAACATTAAAATTTATTCACTTGGTAAGGCAGAATATTAAGCTTTCTAAATATCTATTCTAAGGCAGAATAGCTTTTTCTCTTCTATGATGACATTACTAACAAATTGATGCTGATGAAATTTTAAATTTATAAATAAATCATAAGCTAATTTTGTCATACACCCTGCAGAAAGATTGCTGTCAACAAACAGTAGAGTGGTTACTCAACAAGGTAGTAATCGATACCGAACAATTGTACTACACGCAGCTCTTGAAAAGCTATACGTTTCTTCGAAAGGGTAGTTTCTCTACACGCCTGTAACACTCCAATTTAACTTAGATCAGATTGACTAAATGTATTATAATGTACAGTTGTAAATAGCAATAAATAAATAAGTTGATTAGACGTTAGGAAAATGTATATAATAAAAAGGTAAGTATTGAGAATAAAAATTTTGTGATTTTATAAAGTTGTTTTACTAAACAGACTTTCTATAAAAACTGACTTTTCATATAAATTTACCCAATAGTTTAACTGATACTCAAAATTTTTTATTACAAGTTTAAACTTCATTTACTGACTAAATCATTTATTTCCACAGATGCACTGCTGGGTGACAATATGGTGGTTAGCAGCGAAAAGTATGAAACAAAAGTGAGCTCTAGATCCCTCTTCGAAAGTAGAATGACACTCACAGTGAGGGACTTCAGTAGGCCCGATGTCGGAACTTATCGCTGCGTGGCCAAAAACTCGCTAGGGGAAGTCGAGAGGAGCATCAGACTGTACGGTAGGTATTTTAACTCTTACATGTCCAACACTAACATGTTTTCACCTGCTAACTAAACGTTAGTTTTCGGTGACTAAATGTTGGTGTCATGCAATATATACATAGTTTTTTTGGTACCTCTTGAAAGGAAGAGCTATGTTAAAGCCCGATTTTGGCTTTTTGAATTCAGGTTTTTGCTAGATAAAGTTAGAACTAAACCTGTGTGGACTGCTAAGTGTTAATTAAAAATTTATGTAAATCTGCAATTTCCATAAAACAATATATATAAAATACTCGATAGATATTGTTTAATAAACAAAGATACACCCTGAAAAGTAAAAAAATATCCCTAAAAAGTGAAAGGTTGATCACACACGTTTAAATAAATAATTTTTTTTTATTAAAATAAAAATAAAATGATAATAAATTAAAACGTATTAAACTATTTCATAGCCTATTATACTTAATTTGAGTGTTGAGTGAGAGTTGACATCTGTAAGTCAAATGGTTTTTGAGATATAGATT
>NW_027111032.1:952799-968345 GCF_000696795.3 Halyomorpha halys | reverse complement strand
ATTAAAATAAAAATAAAATGATAATAAATTAAATAAAGTGGATTTTAATGGTGATTTTCTGAAAACAATGGTCGAGTTCAGACAAGTACTATATTAAAAAGAATAATTTACGAAAGTTGGGTCCAATAAATAATATATATTGTTCGAAAAAAAACTATAAATTATTAATCTAATAATAGAAATTATTAATTATGATTTATTTATAACTTATTAATTGCAGAGATCCCAGGAGTAATAAGGAGGCCAGTGATCCCGGCGAGGGAGGATGACGAAGACGAAGAAGGAGGTTCGGCAGAGGCAGAGACCGAACCACCTCCAAAGAGACAAGAGCACTCACTACCTGCCCCCACAGCTGCATCGGGTGCTGAGTGGTTGGTACCTGGAGGAGGATTCGTCTTCTATTTGGTGGTCATAAACTTCTTGTAGCCGCCTCAGGAATCATCATTAAAGGACTGAGATCATTGTATAAAGAGCAATAGCGATTTTTTGAGCTTGTTATTATTAGTTTAGCTTGATGTTTACGACAGAAATTATAAATTTAAAAAAAAGTGTTAATGGCAACAACAAAAATAAAATAAATTAATATAACTTTGGTAGAAAATGTCAGTTTCTTATTTGAAAAAAAGTCAATGTTACTCGGCTAATTAAAAAATAAAGACATGTTAGCACGTTTAAAGTACAATTTTTGAAAACGAAGTGTAATAGTAGAAAGAAGGGAGTGGTCCAAAACGAATAGTCCTATTTAAAAGTTAACTAAATAAAATGTAAGATCTTCAAATAAAAAAGTTATTAATTAACAATGAGTGTAAAATGGAAAATCTTTTAATTAAATTAATATTTTGATCAAAAACAAACGATTTTTATTGATTTTGGGAAAAATATATCTCAGGAATCATCAGACTTACAGCCTTACAGACTTACTTCTAGTCTTAGTATGAATTAATTTTGCTAAATTAAATTGTTGTTCAGAAAAAAAATTCATATACAAATATCACTAAAACGAAATAAAAAAAAAATACGAAGAATAAATAATTAATAAACACCTAAAAAGATACACGTTAAAAAAAAATTGTAAAGTGTATTAAACTATCTTTAATTTTATTGCTGGAAGACATCTGTACATCTCATGCTTCCTGAAACATAGTTTCGCATAGATCAAACATTTTGTCCCAAGAACAAGGAATAAACTTTTTTGAATATATTTAGGAAAATACTATAAAAATTACTAATCCTGCAGAGATAAATAGATTAAACTACTTTATTGTATATTAAACTTGCTTTAACTTAAATATTAGAGTGCTAATAGACATCTGAACGTATCATGGTCCCGGCGATAAAAAATTTTCACAATAAATTCACTGGCTACTGATTTTTTAGAACATTTCTTATGTAATTTTTCTCTTAATAAAGCATATCCCGGGAACTGTTGAGCGTAAACAGTTCGGTTAGGGCTTATATTTCAGTAAATTGACTCTAATTTAAATGATGTTCCACTACATTATCTTGTGTTGTAGGTATTTTCAAAGATATTGAGTTCCAAATGAATTTTTTTTAAATATTTTTAAACAGCCGCCTTTTTTTATTTCTCCTAACTATAATTGGCTGACTCATTAATTATGACTAGTATTTATACGCAGTTTTCAGTAAAGTAATAAAAAAAATTGGGTGAAATAACAGTATTTTACAATGAGAATTTGTGCCAGAAATAATATTAGCCATATCACGTTTTATTAACATTCCAATAGCGAAATTTTATTGACACTGACATTTCTAACAATTATTTCAATAACATTTGATTTCCTTTATTCATAGAAAATAATAAAAATATTTCGCTGATGACCATGGTAAACATTAATCATGAACATGCTAATAACAAAACGTTTATGAATATTTTGAAATTAATTGAAATGGAGTTGTAACATGTCAGAGTAAAGGTACATCACGTGAAACCTATCCACTTTCTACTAAAATTCAAATGATTTCAAACTAAGTTTTAAATATGGAGGTTTGTTAACCAAATGTAGTATATAACTACAAACTGATGTCTAAAAATTAAAATAAAATAAAATTAGATAATGGATTCAGTTAAAGTGACAAACCTTTAACTGAGATGATGGGATGTGACAAACCACAGGTGAAAAAAAAGGTTCATACCAATAGGTGTTGGTCTTTGAACTAATACTACCTTATCACACCTTTCAATTCACCTTCAGGGTCTCAAATTATTGAAATCCTTCAGCATTAAAAATGAAATAAAAAAATAAGAACTCTTTTGGATCCTTAAAGTAATTTCTGATTCATTTAAAACATACATTAATCAATACTTCATTAAATTTTATATCAGATTATATGACATACATTTTTCATCTATAATTTTTAAACGAATAATAATGTTTTAATACTTAAACACAGAGCAGTGGTTAAAACTTAATTTTTCTATGTGGGTCAAAAAATGAAAAATTTTAGGGAAAAATGATCTGAAAAAAAGTAAAGATACTTATAGTTATGTTTGATTTCAAAAACATCAAATTATCTCAAACTAAATTCATGGAATGTATAATAAAACAAATTGGAATAAGAAAAAAAATAGTTGAATATTCAATAAAATGTAAACTAAATACAGGAGTTTAAGTATGATCTGAAGCTTTAAACTCAGAAATTTAACTTCTAGTTAAAACATTTGGCTTATCGAGAAAATCAAGCCTTTTTCATTTTAGTTCATTTTTGAATTTATCTAAAAAATAACTTAAATAAAAAAAAACTGGTTTTCTAAATTTATTTGTCAATGTTTTATTTTTTTCTTTGAACCCCTCCCTAACCATTTCTGACATACGAGGATAATGAGAAACGAAAGAAATGTCGACCCACCCAGAGCAGAATCGAACCGGCTCCGTTGTAAACTCGATATATGTACAAATAAGTATTTAGAAACTGTTTATGTATTATCACATAATGTTTATTACAAAACGTAAATGTAGGTAAAGAAAATAACAAGAATGTTTTATTAAATACGATCGTTATCATATAAAAATTAAAATTAGAAATAACTTTAATTTATTTCGCAACGGCTTACAAATGAATAATGGTAAACATTTTTAAAAAAACTGATAATTAACCGCCGGAAAATAATTTTGGCGGGATTACATTGTAAATTATAAGCCTAGGACAATAATGTAATAATATTACAAAATGATTATTTTATAAGAAAATGTTAAATATACGCCCGTCATTTCTTATTTTTTTGAAAAAGTATCTATCTATTAAAACAAAAAAAATAGTAGAAATTTCATTTTAATAAAATAGCTTAATTTAAATTGGATAAATGTTCAAATACCATTAATTGTACATATGAAATATTTGAATGTTAAAAATACTTTCAGTGTGCCAAATATCCAATTTATGATGTAAATTACTGGTGATGCAATAGATCAAGACTATATTCGGATGTTATTGCAAGTTTAGATTTTAAAAAATGTGTATAAATTATAGTCCACTTATTGTTAACCGAAAATAAAGTTATATTTATCTTATATTTAGTTATGAACGTAGAAGTTATAATTATTTTTGTAGATCTGTTAGTCTTTGTTACGGATATATAAATGTATGTATGTATATATTCCTAGTTTATTAACATAAAAAAAAAATATAAAATATTTATAATGGAATAAATATATATATATTACAAAATATACATAAAAAAGAATTAGATTTAATATACAGGTTTCTAGCCTGTAAAATGTTTTGCTTAAATTTGTTTACAAGGATGTTACTTACTACTTGAAGTGTTTTATTTAAGAACCGTCTGGCTATTGATCTTCGATTATTAAAAACTGTTTATATCACATGCAGTGTTTACCATCGCTATATGTTTGTATAACCATGTTGTTAGAAATAATAAATAAATATAGATATTAAAACAAGCTGCAATGTTTATTTAAACTAACCCAGTTCTACTAAATTATTATTCAAAATTGAATGCAAACCTCATAGATAAAAGGCATCAAATTTACTAAATATAATTACTTCAAATAAAATAATATATACGTAAGCATTTATTTGGATTATTAATGAGTGGACATTCATCAATGTACGTTAGATAAATTAACCAGTACCTAAAAATTTGTAGTAACACAAAATGAAAAAATAAAGTGTAAACTGGTAGTGATTAAAAGATATATAACCGATCTATTTAGAATTGTAAATAAAATCAGTGAAATTATATTGAAGAAGTGTTTAATAGGTAAAATAATTGAATCAAATTGAGGATCCACCAAGACAATTACTGATGGAGCCACTCCATGGTACCAGGAGAAAAGGAAGTCCAATGCTGCGATGGGCTGATGGTGTTGCTAATATACTGTTGTTTTGGAATTGGATGACGGCTGCAAGGGGCCGAGACAATTGGTGGAAAGTGGTGGAGGAGGCCAGGATTCAACACCGGATTGTAGAGAAACAATAGTTGTAGTACTGATCAAAAGATATAAAAACGATCTATTAATAATTGTAAAAAAAAATCAATTAAATTATATTTAATTAAGTGTTTAATAGGTATAATAATTGAAACAAATTGGCCTTCGAAAAGGATAATAACGGTAGCTTGAGATTTTAGAGATGTAAGTGACTGAAAAATAATGATATATTTAGAAAATGGAAAAACAATGATATATTTATTATTATAATTATGATCTATTGCTCAAACAATCTGAAATGTAAAGTAATTAATTATATTAGTGGAGCAATAAAACTGACCGACGAACAATTTATTTTAGACGACAAAAACATAAATATTTTACAGAAAACAATTACACATTAACATAAATAATGATATTAATATAAATAAAATATTTTACAGCCAAATTAATAATGGAATATATAATAACAATGAAATGGGGAAATATGACATAACAAAAACCATTAAAACATAAAATAGTACTCTGAAAAAGTTCTATAAAATGATTTACATACCCTAAAATACCTTGTAATAATAACACAACATATAATGATTATGACCACATAGCTATAAAATACATTTTTCATGTATTGGTAAAACCCCAAAAAATTGATAACCTGAATATTTCCCAGGAATAACAGTAATATGCCAAATAATTAAAACTGAACAAATAATGTTTACGTTCTTTATTCATATTATGTACATTAATTCCACCACTATAGCTTACCATTAAATTATAATTCATGTTCAATTTTGAGATAACATTTATTCTAGAGAGTGTCCAAATTATTAGTAGAAGATTATTTGAAGTATTTCATATAACAAAAATATAAAATAAACTTTTAAATTAGCTATATGCTTGCATGACAGGATTGATAAATTTGGAAGTCACCACCATAGAAATGGTGTGAATGACAGGAATCAAGAAAATCGTTAATGTAAATGGAGAAAACTGAGGACTCCTGAGGAACACCATATATTTGTCCAAGAGCAGAAGAAATAGGTTCATAACTTGAGATGAAGTTTATTGTCGTTATTTAACTTCGAATTATCAATAAGACGTCCAACCATATCCAATATGGCTGAATGTTTGTTAGTGCAACAAATGTGGACAATCTGTTTCTCCAATTAGGACCTATAATTAGTTGACAACTTTCTAAATAAAATTTTCAATGTGACAGCGACTTCTGGTTAAAAAAAATTGGAATTTCTTGAAAATCAAGCCTTTCGTCACTAAAGTTCAACTTTGTAATTATTTTTTAAAATTAAGTGTCTAAAAAATAATTTTAAAAAAACTTATGATTCAAAGTTTGTTTGTCAGTTACTTTTTTTTAACTTCTACACCACCAATATGATATTTCAGAAAATAAGCTGAAGACCAAATTCATCTTCAGGTCCTCACTTTTAGCTTTAAATGTCATGCACCTCCCACCTAAAGCATTTCATCCTTCTGAAGTATCTAGTATCATTCAACGATTACCTACCCGCAAAGCTCCTGGATACTGCCTAATAACATCTCACATTCTAAAACTTCTTCCTCAGAAAGCCATCCTATTCCTCACTTACATATATAACGCCGCACTCCGTTCCATATATTTTCCTGACCCCTATAGTTAAAATAATCCTCAAACCCCAAAAGCCTCCAAAATACCCATCATCCTATCGCCCTATCTCTCTATTACCGATCATGGGCGAAATCCTTGAAGAACACATTTTGAAACGTCTATACCCAATCCTGCATTCCAATCATATAATCCCTGATCACTAGTTTGGATTCCGAACATCCCACTCTACTATCCAGCAATATCATCGTGTGGTGGACCTAGTCTCGTCTTCTTTGGAGCAAGAAATGTACTGCGTGGGAGTCTTTTTCGATGTAGAACAGGCTTTTGATCGAGTCTTGCACTCGGGACTGCTTTACAAACTCCGTAAATTCCTACCTCCTACGTACTTTCTCATCATTCGTTCCTTTCTCATTGATAGATTATTCCAAGTAAAGCACAATGGTTCCTATATGTATCCTCAGTCCGCTGGTGTTGCTCAAGGTATTCTTGGTCCCATCTTCTACACCATCTATACAGCAGACATTCTAACATATCCTAACACTATCCTCACCACGTATGTCGATGACACATGTGTACTCGCAGTTAATAATAACCCTTTAATTGCATCCCGAAATCTCCAAACCCATATCACAGCCATCGAAGAGTGGTGCAATTGGAGAATTAAGATAAATTCCAATAAATCCCATCAAATCACATTTACCCTTCGTCGTAAACCTACCGACTGCCCTAAAGTTTCAGTTAATAATGTTACTCTAACCCCAGTCGAACAGATCCGCTATCTTGGACTACATTTAGACAAACGATTAACCTGGAATCCTCACACGAGACTGAAAAGACATGAAACTGCACATCGATTTCGACTATTACTATTATTAGCACTTACTAGACAAACTGTCTAAACTTCCAACTTTACAAAAGACTGATCTACATGACAGTAATAAGGCCAATCTGGACACATGGGGCTATGGGGCTCCACTAAACCTTCGAATTCTTCTCCTATTCAATCCTTACAATCCAAAATCCTTCGTAAAATCCTCAATGCTCCTTACTTTGTCACAAATAAAAATCATACATAAAGACCTCAATGTTCCCTATGTAACCGCTTTAGCCTGAACCACATATCACTCCCTCCATTATAAACTCCCTAACCACTCAAACCCCCTCGTTTCTAACCTTGCATCCTCTTCCATTCCTGACAAACCTCCGAGGCGCCTGAAAAGAAGATGGCCACGAGACCAACTAATGTAAAATGTCATTAGACTGCTACCAATGAGTAGTTCCTCTACACGCCTGTAACCCTCCATTTTAACTAATATCATATTTACTAAATGTATTACGTAATATACAGTTATAAATTTCAATAAAGATATTTTAAAAAAAAAGCTTTAAATGTCAACTCCGTAACTAAAAAACTGTCAGTACCTGTAATCAAATGCTTTTTTTATGGGAATGTAATGTTAGTTACGGTGTTGATGTTGAAGTTTATAACTTTCCATAACAGTTTATAAATTGATCAGATAAATCGATAATCAACTACTGAAGCAATACCAGTACTTCTTTGTTTAGTTACCCCATTGTTTTCAATGTAGGTCATTATTTCGTAAATACATCTTGATTAACGGCCTAGTTTAAACAATGAAATACCACATTAAAATGTTTACGTATACCCAAAAGAACAAAAAAATCAAAAAGAAAAAATAATCCTGAAGTAGGTATCTTTCAAGAATCCTAGTCACAATTTGTACATCTTAATAACGGGAAGTAAAGGGACAACCGAGCAGGAGCGATTTGCTAAAATAAGCCAGGGTATCTTGAAGGGGGCCATTTAGTCCCGCCTGTTGCTCCGGTGCCCCCCTCCATCCCCTTCCAGCATCTCTAGGGAATCCGAAAAAGAGTCCTTTTGTCAAGAGACTATAATTATTGCAAGGACCAAAGGATCCAGGGATGAAGGACCATTAGTCGATTGCTATACTGTCGTTGTCATCAAGCATAAGTACCTCGCCGAAATCTAAACATTAGGAAATCAAAAAAATATTGTAATAAATATCTGATGTTAAAGAGTCATAATAATAATAGCAATATAAAAATAACAAAGAAAACATGTACAAGTTGAATTAAGTAATTGTTTTACATTTTTATTTTGTTAATAATTTAACAACATGGTGAATTAATTATCATACTGTATATAATTTTTTTTTTTTATATATTCACTCACTCACTGCTGGGCGCTACAGTCCTTGTAGGACCTGGGCCTCTGCCACCACTCTTTCCCATGCCTCGCGGGCTCCAGCTAGACTCCTCCAATTTTCAATTCCCCTCCTTCTCAAATCATCTTCCAAATCATCCAGCCACCGACGCCTGGTTCTGCCCCTATTCCTTTTTCCTCCTTATGCACCATTTAGCATCCTTTTAGATAGCCTGTAGACCTCCATCCTTTCCACATGTCCCAACCATCTTAACCTATCACAGGGGATAGCCTGATATCCTTACAATTCCTTTATTTCGTCATAGCTTCTGATTCTCCACCTGTGCTCCTCTTTAACGGCTCCAAAGATCTTTCTTAGGACTCTTCTCTCCCAAACCAGCAGAGATCTTCTATTTTCCTTGGTTAGAGTCCATGTCTCACTGCCATACATTACCACGGCCTAATTATTGTTTTGTACAACAAAAACTTTGCTTTCCTGAAAAGACTTTTGTATCGGTATAGTCCAGAACCTACCGGAAAAGAATGGTAAAGGTTAAAAATACAAATGTATTCCCCAGAGATTTAAATATTAAATAAATCAAATGGTATCCTTGTAAATTGGCCGAAACTTTGGACTGTTGATATAATAAAGACTGTTGAGACTTAACAAGGATATCATTTAATTTATTTAATAAATTAATTATTACATATATCGATAACTTTTTTCTTGACTATTGTAGGTATTTTTACAAACTCTGAACACACACAAATGTTCCCAAAACACAATTAATCAAAATACAATCATTATGTACTGATAGAGAATATTTTCAATTCGATAAAATATCTATATCTAAAAATTCGAATGTCCTATGGGATCTCCTATTGCCCCGAGTTTAAGCAGATATTAATTGAAAAGATTTATTAGATACTGAACTACCTAAAATACCGTTTCATATACCGCTCATATATAAATTTGTTGATGATATAATAACCGCGATTCCAACTAACAAAATGATTGTAAACACTTATTTACTTTGAAACATATATAAACTATACTACTACTATACCACTTCTAATGTCCAAAAAGGTATAAAATCAACACCGCTAAAAATTTAATAAACCGGGCATGAAAATTAACATACCTAAAATACCTAAAACTGCAGTAAATAAGAATGTAGATTTTCTCCTGACTAAGTGGTACCCACATAAACTAGTCTGCCAATTACTAAAGCAAAAACTAACTTTGACAAAACCTCAACCCCAAGAAACCAACAGTATCTGAAAAAAAGAGTATATGAACATAAATTAAAATTTGATATACTAAGAATCATACATAGGGAAAAAAAACAACTTTAAGCGAAATTTAAAAGAAATGATTACTGTAGCAAAAATATAAGAATCGAACTTCCAACAAAAAAAGGATATACTAAATTAAAATTAATGTTACTCTAACCTAATAAATACATAAAACATAATTACAACAGTGAACAGAAATAGACAAAATACAAAACAGAAATAACAGACGGACTAATTGCTTGAAAGAACGGTTACGAGTTGGAAATATCAAAGCAAACTCTCTACCTCCATTTCAAATTCCCTATTCAGTTCTGGCACAAATCTGAAGATTAGAAAAATACACTATAATAGACAATTTTAAATATTTTTTTAATTGTAATAGTTATTAATCTTACATTATACTATATACATGTAGTTTTAGAGAAAAATACTCTATTTTACCATACTGCCGAAATATATTATTATTATTATATGGGCAACAGACCATGGAAGTCCTCCGTGTTTTTTTTTCGTATTGTGGATTCGTCACTCCCACGCCTATTGTTTTGTGAGTGTGCCACCCATTGGCTAATGGGCCTCACAAATGCCCGGGGGGGCTGTGAGTTCTGCATTATTTTTGGCTTGAAAAAAGCCCGGGTGTGAACAGGATTCGATCTGACAACCTGTGGGTTGGTAGACAGGCGTGTTACCATGCTGCTACCGCTACCCCCTACCTCCAAATACATAGGGTTGCTATAAAACACAGCATACCAATCAATCCATGATCGGACATAAATTTTTATATATTTTTTTTCTTTTTTCGACAAAAAAGAACATACTTATATTTCTATTGTTTGACCTTATAAACAATAGAAATATAAGTATGTTGTATTGATCAAGTAACTGTTTCTAAAGTTACTTTATTCAACAAAAAGAAAAGTTGAACAGAAGATATATAGTTACCTCAAAGCTATTTAAGTTAGTTTTAGGGAACAATTTAAACTTGATTATTAGGAATTACTACAAACAGTTGCTCCATTTCAAATCACCACATTGGCAGGTTTAGTGCGATGCAGTCCAAGGAAGGGACTGTAGAATTTTTACTTTCACTTACAATATGTCCTATATCTTGGATTTTGTTTAATTTTGTTTTAAACAAATTATTCAGAGAATTAAATTGGGAAAGCCTAGGAATATCCGTCAATGGGAAAATGCTGAACAACTTAAGATTTGCAGACGATATATGTCTAATATCTCCCGATATTAACGGTTTAAGGAGAATGATAGAGGAAATAGTAGACATGAGCAAGGAATCTGCACCTAATATAAATATATTGAAAACAATAATCATGACAAATATAATAGAAATGCCAATTTATTTAGACAAAAGGGAGATTGAATATGTAGAGGAATACATTTACTTAGGGCAGGCAATATCATTCTACGGAAATATGAATATGGAAATAGAAAGAAGAATAAGTTCGGGTGGTGTAAATATTGCTCTCTCCGAAAGATCTTTAAAAGCAACCTGTCACTGGATCTTAAATCAGAGTTTTGACCATATGTGTATATCCCACGGTTCTCGGTGGGGTTCAAACCTGGATGCTAACAAAAAAACTTGATTTGAGGCTGAATACTATACCAATGCAGCTTCTAAGGAGTTTATTAAGAATGAAAGACGATAGATGGACCAAGGCAGCACGGAGTGGATCTCGAGAGAGGACAGCAGGAAAAGGAGGCGACCATAATTCAGGTGGAGGGATGAACGAACACAGTGAATAGATGAAAACAAGTGGCTGGTTGCGAGGGAAAAATCCAGGTGGAAAAGTTATTAAGAAATTATTTTAAAACAAATGTGATCCTTTTTTTCTCAACTTTACAACAACAAAAAAAAGGTTCAAATTTGTTTTAAAATAAACTAAACCACTCTCAAACAAGAATATATTAATAAAAATTAATCTGTTATTAAGAATATTTAGTTTTGTGTTTTCCTTTCGGTGTATGTTTGTGAGGACTCTGTTTTGTTATTTATGTTTTTGTATATTTATCTATGTTTTTCTTTCTTCTATCCTGCTATAGTCAACTACTATAAATTCCTCCCTCTGGAACTTTTGTCAATACCGGTGCCAATAAAGCTATTATTATTACCATATAAGCAAAAAAACAAAAAATTGGAGCTCGTGAACACAAAAGGTCGGGCAGATCTGATCAACATTAAAGATCAAAATTTTGGACCTCAGAAGGCGACCGGAAGTTTAATTAAAGAAAAAACCTAAGTTTTTTGTTATCTTGCCATTCCATAACTTAATATTCTGAAAACTATCTACCGCCCTTAAAACATTTTGTATATTCTTTTCCAAAATATGCATAATTTTTGTATATGTATGAACAGACTAGCTAAAAATTTGTACAAAACGAAATTACATATTCAAGGCAGGTATGTTAAAGGATACACTTCCAATGGGTAAAACAGATTTTCCAGATTTTTTTGATTTTCTCCAAAGTGACTCTAACTATTTTGATTAACTTTGTTGAACCAATGAGTAATTAAGTGTTATTTAATGATCAATCTTTATTAATATAGTCTGACAGGGCTACGATGCCAAATCCTCTAAAAATCTTTCTCAACAGTATCTTTTATTTTGTTTATTTAACAAAAAACATTTCCCGTTATTACTAATATAAATAACAAAATAGTAAAGAATTTTATAATTAATTGAAGGAGGCAAATTGGAAAAATAGAGATTCCACCGGAAAAAAAAACCGACACCACCCGATCTTTTCCGACCTCATTATAGCTTCAATATCTTAACCCTGCATCGGGCGCGGTTGATTTGACAGGTACAGCATTAGGTTTTTTTGGTGTCTCTTCCAGAAAGGCGCCGAGTGTAACCCTTACCTCCCAGTAGTTTCCAATCTTTGTGGGGTGGTTCCGACCCGCCCAGTCAGTTCAGCTCGTGCCGTCAAGAAAGTGCGTCATATGTGTTTTGATCTGACAGGCTCACCGCGCCCGATTACGTCACAAACCTAAGATCAATATTTTTCACTTTAGATAGTAAATTCAAGCACTTCACTGTTCTTCGATACTTGTGTTACTGTCATTTTCGTCAGGTACCATTACCGTTTATGAATGGGGATCGTGTGCCTGTCAGGCTCACCGCGCCTTTCTGTTGTTTCTTTCAGGTGGTTCATCGTCCCTCTATCCTAGATTTTTTTATGTATTCTTCCATCGTTATTTCAGTATTTTTTTGATTTTAGGGAGACCACAATATTCCGGCCTTTTTGGTTTCAACGAATAAAAAGTGTTGGCAACCTACGTCATATGCAAGAATACACTTGTATTCCTGGTTTCTTCTGTGCTCAGAACTAATGCCATAGATAAAAGTACTGGAGAAAAATACCTGAGGTCATAACGTATTATTCTGCTCATAAAACTGTGCTAACCAAATGTGCGCCACATACAACGTGCAGCGAAATACACATCGATCGCCAATGGCTGTTTTCTACACTATGTTGAACTTGGCAGAATTTAATTTCTTGGATATTCACCTCGAGAATCAATTGGAATGAATTCCGAGAACAGTTCCCCCTAGCCCAGAGAATTGTCACTTGAACTGTGTATCGGACAACTTTAGCAAAGAAGCCAGCTGAAATCCGGCCTTTACACCTCCTTAAAAATTCGTCTCAAGAGTCGTCCAAAATTAACCCCTCCCCAACTCCAAAAGCGGTCTAGATGTTGTGATTGCACGGTGGAAATAGGAATACATCGGCTCAAGAACTACTCCTGTATGAAATGCTTTTCAGCCTGTTCTTGCGATTCTTCATCGGCTTTGATGGACGACGACTCCGACTTATTTATGTCCCTACACATTTCAACTTCATGTCTGACCCCTTTTTGAATTTTGTTTCTAGGATGAAAGGTCCTATTTTGATTTAGAAATGTTTTAAATTTATTTTATATTTTTCCATAATTGTCCACATCCTCAAGTTGGTCGGTAATTTTTGGTTTAATTAAATAAGGCGATTAAGGGACTTCACGAGTTTTTATACGAGTAGCCTGCGGCTCACAGCGCCCCGATTTTGAGAATCCTTAACCTGTTGTATTCTTTCCAGGATCAAAATTTTTTGTTCACGATTTTTCCCATCACTGTCTGCATGTCTTCACATCAATATTTTTTTTTTCAAAAAAGACAAAAATAACGACATCACCACGAGCCCGCCATTCTACAAAAAATTTACGTTGACGTACGCAGCTTAACAATTTGGACAGAATGACTGATTAAAGTGCAGGAAAAGATTTTCAGGAGTAAAAAAAGTTATTATGAGTTTTTAGTACATCAAGAAACGAAGAAATAGGAATTTATGAAAAAAAAAAAATAGAATATACTTTTTTGGCCCACGATATTCGCTTTAAAGTGTATTTAAAAAAAAAATAGAAATAACTTCAATAAGACAAAAACAATCTTTACGAACTGTATTTAGGATGATTTAGGGATCTGTTACCTCTATAACAACGGGCAAAGACCGGATTTAATTAAACAAATAAAAAGAGATACAAAATATTTGAAAAGTTTTTCTTTATTTAAGACTAATATTTCGGCCTTATAAAGTTGTGTAAAATATGATCTATATTTCGCTAATATAGCCTTTCCAACTGTTGTATTAATGTTGGAATTGGATAAAATGTATAAGAATTATGAACGATTATATGAATAATGGTCAGCAAAAGAAATAAAATCCCCAAGACGAATAAATTTTGAAAATTTTGAAAAATGGTACTTGAAAATTTCAGACGACGATATAAAGGAAAATTATTTCCTTTTTCATAAAACAATTTTTTTTTTTACTTACTTTACAGAAATACTCATTACGTTTTTTAATTATTAGAGAATAAAAAATCATTAAATAGTATTACTAATATTTCTTCCTTATTCTTCAGAAAAAGACAATGGCCAATCACCTTCCTTGAAAATTTGAGGCAATTCACAACCTCAAGTCTTCCCTCCCCCCCCCCAATAGCGAGGAAAAAAATAAAAAGTGTGCGCATGTCCGATTTACTAGAGCCCCTGCTCAAAAACAGGTACTGATTCGACAGTTAGCAAACAGTTCCGTGCTTGGTGTTCGATCCCTTGGCACAGATGTCTAAACAGTCAGAGAAATGGTGCCGGCCTCAATGGAACCCAAAAACGGTACTGCGCATGATCCTGACAGTCTGCTGACCGGTCAAACCAGTTGGAACAAACCTTAAGTGAAAGTTGCGTGATGCGCGCACCCTACCAGATTAAGTTAAAGTTAAGATGGGCTGATAATATTTCACAACTATTTTGCTATTTGTTTTACAACATCAAAACGTAAGAAGATATTTTTAATAGCTATAGCATCATTCATCATTTTTTGGCCACTTACATTACACTAATAAATGAATAACTAATGTTACGAACGGAATCCAACGTCTAAAGGAATTTCCGAAGCGCTGTAAATGTCAGGTTCTGCTTGTTTTGGGTTATCGATAATTGAAAGATTGAAAATTATAGAAAAATAAAATTCTGTAAATTATTTCACAAAAGGAAAAATATAATATAAGTTAATAACGTCAGCTGGATTAAGATGAAAATAGTAAAGTCTACCTGACCTTGAATGGAGGAGGAAGGCGGTGTAGATAGTAACCGTAGCATAACACCAAAGTTACAATTGATACTTTGCTGTTATGCTACGGTTACTATCTACACCGCCTTGCTCCTCCATTCAAGGTCTGGTAGACTTTACTATTTTCATCTTAATCCAGCTGACGTTATTAACTTATTATCAATCATGAGTATTTTATTTAGTGTTAAAGAAGACTTTCCTTTGTTTTTAAAGCTTATATTATTTAATTCATTACATTTTCTTTATTTCTTTGTTTGTTATAAAAGTTTGTAGTATCATTTTAATTTACTAACACTAATAACCTAATATTTATATGCCTTTTTTATAATATTAATTATTATGTATATATTTTTCCTTTTGTGAAATAATTCAGTTAACAGTTCTTTGTAAGCTGAAGATGTAGGCCGTACAGATAGTAACCGTAG
>NW_027111032.1:945162-951904 GCF_000696795.3 Halyomorpha halys | reverse complement strand
CATACAGATGATAGCCGTAGGATGACAGCAAAGTATTACTTGTCGATCGCAGTCCCTCGTGAGCTGAAGATGTAGGCCGTATAGATGGTAGCCGTGGAATGCCAGCAATGTATTACTTGTAGATCGCAGTCCCTTGTAAGCTGAAGATGTAGGTCGTACAGATGATAGCTGTAGGATGACAGCAAAGTATTACTTGTCGATCGCAGTCCCTCGTAAGCTGTAGATGTAGGACGTATAGATGATAGCCGTGTTAGGATGACGGCAAAGTACGAGTATCAATTGTATATGGCAGCCCCCTCGTAAGCTGAAGAAGACGGTAAGGTATACTTGTATATCGCAATCTCCATGACAAAATGCGAAACATAAAACAACAAGCCTGAGTCATAACGAGGCCTCACATTCGAGTCTTTTACAACGCATGACATGCAGATAGTCTTTTGTTATAAAACAGCTACGCTATTAATTCGTAATTACAAACGATTAAATATTCATATTTACAAAATATTTTACATTATATTATTGGATAATTTATACAATTAAAAAAAGTTGATATCAATGTTATTTACTGTGCAATATCTTTTCATAAAAAAAATAAATATATACAAATTTTCTATAAAATGTTAACGTGCATAAATAACTAATTTTATATTGTTTGTAAAACAGTAGCCTTTGCCCAATCCTTTGAAATAATCTTACCTTCAGGTGGTTTAATGGTTCAAGTTTAAACCTAGTATTGACTATTAAATTCAGTTTTGATGCCTATTGCATATTTTAGCAGCTAGTTGATTTGACGTACAGCCCTGCCATTAGATGGCTTAATGCTGTCTCAGCCATATTAACCTAAACTTCCATATTGACATCCTACATCTATTACGTGTACATAGTTTATTCAGGCTGAAATATTGTTTAGTATTAAATATAGTATTGAATTTATAATCTTGTCACTTCTTAGAGACTGGTTTTATTTTCTATATAATCTTTAAACATTCTAGAGACTGGTTATTATTGTGTAAATATATAAATTTTATCCAATTTTATTCTAAAAACAATTTATTTCTTTACGATACCAACGTTTTGGCCAATTCATCCATCCTCAAGAACAATCTACCACAAATAGCTTTGATTTTTAACGTTTTAAACAAATAACAATATTATTAATAAATTATCATACCTTAACACAATTTCAGAACCACATCAATTTAAAAAAAAAAAAAAACCTTTATGCATGCTATCCTGCATCCTCATTAATTTCTGTTCATAAATACCCTATAAGACATTAAAACATTAGGTATTTATTAATAGGCATCTCATGATAATAACATGATCATTTTATTAATAAGCAATCCTTAGCTTATGTCTTATTACCCATTTTGGTAATTCTTCACATTAAAATTCCTTCTCTATTATAATTTAACACAACAATATTTGTAATCTTTCCTACACTCAGGTCAGGTATTTAATTTATTTATTCAACTATATTTTGGTTAAATTTCCTATGTATTTTATTATTTTTGTTGTTTATTGTTTACAGAAGATAAATTGTATCCAATTAAGAATTAAATACTCTTTAAATTACAAATGTTTCGGCCAACCTGGCCATCCTAAAGAGTTATTGTAACTATAAATTCTCACCTCGCATTCAACTTTTAAAATTATTTGCATGCTATTCTGTCTAGGCCTTATAAAATTAATCAAATTAATCCATTTATTAATATTTTCATTTAATTTTAAAACTTTTAATAACACATTATATTAACATTATTATCACTTACTTATCGTTCTTATTTCAAAAGAAACGCCTCCGAACTGCCAGTATTGCAATAACAATTTAACAATAAGCCATGTTTTCCAACGATGCCCATATTTTACACCACACCTCAATAGCTTGGGACTAAGCCAAAATATCTCAAAAACCCTTGGAGACGATGATAAGGCAATAGAATTGGTGTTTCAGTTTTTGAAATCACAAAATTTACTGACAAAAATATAACTTGATCGGAATATTCAAATATTCAAATTAAAAAAATAAATAAAATTTACCCAATATTAGCAAAATTAAATAAAATATAAATGGCGTTGATGACCAATGAAGTTTGGCGCCACTAAACAACCAAACAAACAAACAAACTTACTTATCGAATGAGATTGTTCATAAATGTTTAATAAGTAGATTGAATTGAAAATCTATGAGAATCTAATACGTACTATACACGTTTCACAGTAACCAAATATATTATTTTAAAAAAATCATATTTTTTTTTTTTCAAATTACTTAAATCACTCAATAACTTAAAATCACCGTTTTCTGATTTCCTTTAGGCAAATTCATGAAAACTATTATTAATGCGAAAAAAAAAACATTATACGAATTTAACAAGCTCTAACAGAAGACTCTGTGTGTTTTCTCCCTCTATATTTCTCTATCAGACAGATGAAGAATAATATGGAAATGTAAAAATATTTTTCATGCTAAACAAGTGTGATACAGAAATATTTTTATTTAATTTATAACATTATTCTACACTTTTAGAAACTGATGCATAGTTTCAAAAATTATACTTAATGTTTTAAGAAACTGCACCTCGATTTCCTCTATTACTGCACTAGACAAATGGTCTAAACACCCAATTCACAACAAAAGACTGATCTACACAACTATATTAAGGCCAATCTCGACATAAGGAGTTGAGCTTTGGGGCTCCACTAAACCTTTGAATTCCTCTCGTATCCAATCCTTCGTAAAATTCTCAATGCTCCCTACTTTGTCACAAATAAAATCATCCAATAAGACCTTAATGTTCCATATGTAACAATCTAGCCCGAAACAGATATCAATCCTTCCATTATTAACTCCCTAACCATCAAAACCCTCTAGTTTCTAACCTGAGATGGCCTCAAGACCTTCTAGTGAAGAAATAAGATTAGAGTGGTACCAATTGGTAGTTTCTATAAATGTCTATGTCACTCCATTTTTATATTACATAAAATTTACTTAATGTGTTTTTATGTAAGTACAGTTGTAAATTGCAATAAATAAATACAAAAAAAAGGTTTTATGGGCAGTAGGTTGTTTTCAAAATATTAGTTATGGAATGAGAATATTTAAGATATTTTTTATATAGTTATACTTGTAAATCCAAAATTTACATTTTTAATATCGATCCAAACCCAAACAACATATAACATCACATATGACCGACCTTTTGTGTTCATGTGCCCTACTTTTTTTCTCCTATGGTAAGTGAAAGTACAAATTTTACTAGGTAGGTAATACAAATAAATTACTGAACTAAAATGGAAATTGTTTTTATTTAAGTTGGGTGAGGAAAATAAATAATACGTTAAGCCTCAAACCAAAACTAAAAAACCAAAAAAAAAATCTAAATGATATATTATTTCCAATAAACTTAGCAAAATCAATTTACATAACTTCACATTTTAAATATTTTATTAACGACTATACCAGAATAATACATTGGTATTCATCACTAAAATGTGTCACACTTTAAATATTTTTGTTTTTAATATTAGAAAATAACAAAAGATTCTTATGAATTCATTTTATCAACTTCCACTACCTCTTCCTCTAATATCAAACCCTCAAATCCATCGGGCTTAGAAATAAAATAAAAAAATCATCAGAAAGTTCTTACTGCGCGTGCAGTTTATATATAGTGTTGAATCAAGTTGAAAGATATTAATACATGATATTCAAGGATATCGAAGAGGAACTGTACTAAACAATATTAACAGAAAAAACATATAATAATTGTTTGTATTTTAAATAGCATTTTAGTCCTAAGTACAATTTAGAAAAATAAATGATGGATTAAATGATCCCTTGGTCTCTTACTGATATACAAGGAGACCAGATTGCGTCACTAAAATTATCAACTTCACTAACGAGATAAAAATTTAGATCCCGTTAATCGAGTCTTCGCTAAAGTATTACTCTTTCTCAGTTTCATTCACACTTTTCATTATCAAACCACAGAACAGGAGACCGGATTTTCATACATTTAAAAACATAAAAATGATTAATAAGTAAACCAGAATGTGGTAAAGCGTGAATTGAAAACCCAAAATGTGTAAAATTCTGTATAAAACAGTTAAATCTTTCAAAAATCAACATTAATGTGTAATTCATAATATTATCATGCTGTTTTTTCGAGGGTAGATTTTAGCGCAGGTATTTCAGCCCCATCCTAATCCTTTCAATTATAACACAGTATCTTCTAGTTTTTCATGCAACTTTGCATCATTTCAGCTTCTGTGATCTGCGTATATGTTTATCAAGCATGATCCAGCTCTCAATCCCGTAGGTAAGAGTAGAGAGATATACTAAGATATAAATATGGAACTTGGTTTCGTTCGAACTCTAGCAATTCTATATGCGATTCCCCAATCAATAAATAGATGTTATTAATTGCTATATAAAGAGCATAACAATATTAACGTAAAATTATAGCTTATAACAAACACTTATCAGCACTCTTTATGACATATGCCTCGGGCGTGGAGTTACGAGAAGCTAGTGAGGAAGAAGAGACCAAATGGTAACCAAGTGGGGGTAATTAAACTTTTAATCAAGGTGAGTTAAAACACTTCGAGCTGGGGAGAGACCAGAGCCAGATATGGAGACCATTAGAAAATAGGATGGCTAGATCTCATAGTTTAGGAATTGGTGTTAGTCGAAAAAGGATTTCGAGTTGACCATAATGAAGAAGCCATCATCTGCAGCTTTCTTCTCCACCAATCTTAGTATTCATCACGTAAAGTTATTTTATGGGGAGACCATCTATAGGCATCGTGGTTATTATATTACATTTTTCAGTATGTTAAAATGTTAAAACCATTTGTTTGTTTATATAGCGTTGAAGCTATAGCACTACCTAAGATATTATATATTCATATAAAACTGACACTAGAAAAACTGCCTATACCTTTGAAAAAGTAATCCAACGATAAAAGTTTTGGGGACTCAATTAATTCAAATTAATATCAATAATTTTGGATAATTACCTTCAGTATCCTGGCATTCCATAAACATCAGGTATGAAACATAGCTTTATAATAATTTGACGGTTTTATTTATTTTTTTAAGCTCATATATTTTAAAATAATAAATTTTCCTAAAGAAACATTGTCATAAATATAATTTCTAGCATTTAATGTATTCATTTTCCTTAAAACATTTTTGAAAATTGATTCGTGTATCGAAAATGTATCCTGTATTTGGTGTCGTGGTTTTGATCCTATGAATGTAAAATTTTTTTTTAAGTTTTGAGTTTTGGCAATTATCTTTAAGATCAAAAACATAATTTATATATATTATAGAGACTAGGACGGGAGAGTACGCCGATCAGAAGGACCCTAAAGGCGAAAGTATAGAGGTCAGTGGACATTTATCAGAGAAGATGGGAGCGAGCCTTCCCAGCGGGGGTTCCTTGATTAGTGATTTTAATTAAACTTAGGAATTCCAATGCAAAGTTATGCAAAGTGATTTCAGGCTTTGTAGTGCCCTTTTTGTCCCGTATTATCACAACGATAAGGGAGAAAAAAAATCTTAAACCAGTTTGATTAGTTTCCAAATTTCATTTACCCACCGAAACGGCAGGCCTTTATAAGAAAACCTGATGTAAGAGGCTAGGAGTTTAAACTATAAGAAAATCGAGTTTAAACAACAGAAATCGCCAGATCATGAACTTTTTAAAAATAGGTAATATTCAAATGAACTTTGATCAGTTATCTGCCTGAGCGAAGTCGATTATAAGTCAATTTATATTTCATTACGAGGTGTTCATTGTTGGCCGTAGACTCAAAAAGGAAATGTTTTATGAATTATTTCTTGTTTCATCGTTGAAATCTAAATTTCAGGCCTTCGTTAGAACTGGAAACAAAACACAAGATAATAACCAAAATACAATGAGTGAATAATAAAACATAGAAACAGTATATAACAGGGAAACTGAAAAAACACAAATTGTACCAAAAGAAGATAAAATATAATATTGCAATATTGCTAAGGCAAGAATTAAAAAATAAAATAACAAACATTAAAAATACCTAAAAAAATAATTTAAAATCAAACAGTGCTTCATATAAATATATATATATTGCTATAACTCTTTCACATTGTTGTTGATTCTGCCTATTCATCTGGTTTTTGCCCTTCCAAGTGGTCTCTTGCTAACTATTCATTTCATTCATTGTTGTGTAGAGGCATTCTAATGGATTGCTTCGAGCCACATACCCTCAGAATCTTAACGTCCTTTTCTTCTTATCATGCGATATTGACTGTTCAGACTCTACAAGCAGTTCAGTATTTGTTGTTTACCTCCATGAGTTAATGCTATGATCTCATAGAGCTGTAGCAATTGTATGGAGAAGTTTCCATTCAAATCTCTCGATACCATTCTCATGGTACCATCCATTATATTTGGTTTTGTTATTTATTTGATTTTAATTTTTTTGTCTAAATGTTATCTAAGCAATACTATATTTTATCTTCTTTTAGTATCATTTTGATCTCATTAATTTCTAGTTATACTGTTTCTTTGTTTGATTTTCTGCTGTATTGCGATTCACAAATATTTCTGTTTGTTTTTAGCCTAGTAATTGAAAAAATAAACTAAACAATAATAAATATAATAAGCTTCACTAATTTATGTTTATTATTGTTCTACTGACCACATCTTCGACAGTCATTTTCTCAAATATGTTTCTTTGTAATATAGTTTAC
>NW_027111032.1:910020-945112 GCF_000696795.3 Halyomorpha halys | reverse complement strand
GGTGAATAGAATGTAGTTTTATATGATACCATGATGAAGAGGCTTGAATTAAAACCGAGTATTGAACGGCTCTTTGTGAAAATGCTTTATGGATTATTTTATTTTTGACTTATAAGGAACCATTAAGGATTCTTCGAAGGATCTGGATTGTAAGAATTGGATATAGGAGACTTTAGTAGATCTCCAAATACACCGCCCTGTCATTCTTCAGTATCTGAATTTAAAAGGTTAACCTTTTATTTGATTGAATATTACTGAAAATAGTTATAAATACATGTTTCAGAATTTTCTTTCTCTTCTAAAAAATGGTGTTTCACTCACCAGTACACTCCTAACGCGACATATTTTTCTCACCTGGACACCTCCTCCGTTTCTTATTTCAAATCTTGAACTAAGGCAAGAAGATCTTTTACGAAATTTGGATACTTCAGCACCTGATAATAGAGCTACAATTTAAAATTTAAAATTCCATTGAAACTAATCTTATAGATTTTTTTTATCATCACATTCAATTATACAAAAAAATAGTGCAAATCGTCTACCATGAGATAAATGCTCACGGGACACCTCTTAGTGGGACAAAAAAGTAGGACTCTCCTGCTGGGTTAAGGAGTAACCTAAAAGTAGATTAGGTGACAGGTGTATTTCGTGGGGTGACAGGTGTGTAGAATAGGTCTCCAGATCAATGAGAAAAAGACTGAATACATGATGACCACCCATAACCCTACACCGATGCCACCACATACAATTCATATCAATGGACATAACTACCCAGTTTGTAGGGCTTTTAAATATCTTTTTAACGCAAGAAGATAGGGACCAGAATAACAATAGGAAGTCGCTGAATTTTTGCAGTACATAAAGTTCTGAAGTTCAAAGATCTTTCTTGTACCGCTAAGTTCATCTGTTCCGCTAAGTTCATGGACCATTCTACTCTAGTGGAATGGAAAATTAGAAAAAATGAAGATATAAGAGCATTGTATGGTCAGTCAAACATAGTAAGTGTAATAAAAAAGAGAAGGGTAAGGTGGCTCGTTTGAAGGAGGATCGTTTGCCAAGGAAGATGCTTCTTGAAAATTCGGGTGGCACCCAAAAGGGTGGACGTTCCAGAATTAAATAGCTGGACGATGTTGAAACAGACCTTGGGGTTTGAAGATGGATAGCGGTTGCTGCCGATAGACTAGCCTGGCATGCAATCTGTGATGAGACCCATGCCCTTCAAGGACAGTAGCGTCGAATAGTATATTATAGTATAATGGGGTGGGTCAGGGGTGGAATGTCTCAGTGGAGTGAGGTGGGGCTCCTTAAGTAATAGATTTCCTTTTTTTATAGCCAACATGTCTTATACGGGCAAGAAACTTAGGTTTGTTGAGACGTTTTTGTCATTTAACCGTTCTGTGATCGTGACTCAATGATCTTAAAATTTGCATTTTCGATTGACTCGGAATGAATGTCCTCCAGATCGCAAAACGATCTGCAAAACATTTTGCAATCTGGGAGACGTTGAAAAATGCAAATGAAAGAGTTATGACTCTTTCCACGAGTTTGTAGTCACAAACAGTTATTTGGCAAAACCATTGTCGCAACGAACCATCTGTGAACCCACGTTTCTGGCCCATGTTGGCTACGAAAACTAGAGGACTCCCCCACTCTTCAGAGAGATTTCTACCCTCACCACACTGCTTATAAATGTGAGAGGTTTCTCTGCCGTACCCAGTGTTTATCGACTAATTTTGGCGATGATGTAACAATGATGTAAGTACACCAAAATGATTTATAAAGATGAATTTTTTTTTCCTGAATTATTTATAATAGTAATAATTTTACCGTTACCAGGGCTGTATAGTGAAATATGAAATTGTTCGTGGGTACATACATACATGTAATAAGTTATTAACCAAGTCCATTTATGTTTTAAATATTCAAAATTATTGCAGAACTCATCATTCTATATCATATATAAATAAGTCATATATTATCGAATATACCATGAAGTATTGAATTTATAAACATATCTAAAATTTAAATTACTTTTAACTAAGATCGGTTCCGGGTCCTTCCCATTCTTCGTCTCGTTCAGTTAATGACCTGTAAAGTTGGCTAATACAGAGACTATGACTCGCAGTGAATCCCCTCGAGTGTGCTCAGGAACTGAATGAAATATTTTACAAAAGTTGTGTAATCACCGCCAGCAATCGCCAACTTAAAGGCCGCTTTCGAACGAATATTATTATAAGAGACCTAACGTCATTCTTCGTATGATGCTTCTAAATTATATTGCATAATTTTTCTTAAAATTAAAAAAAAATAAATATATATTCGAAATAAATTTATTACAGCAAATAAAAGATAAAATGGATATTGTGTCATTGAATATTCATACAGAGCTATTAAAATTTATATTCAGTGTATGCATGAATAAATGAAGTCTTTTCACTTTAACGATCAAGTTGTTGCCAAATGTTGACAGTATATAAATAACACGCTGTGTCAAAAAAAAGAATAATAATGACCTTGATTTTAAACTGAAAAGGAAGCTATGTCATCCGAATCATGAATCCGAAAAAGCTATCTTATCGCCAAAAATTAGTATTTTTATCAAAATTAAAAAAAAAAAAAAATATCTAAAGAGAAATACGCGTTGTACTTTGTCAAAAGAGCAAAAATTGAAGTATGGTTTCATAATACATATAAAGATTTTATTTTTATGATTTGCACAATAAAAACTAGAAATAAAAAAAAAATTAAGTATAATTCATTCTAGTTTACAATTATCTCTATTACATAAAAAGTTTTTTGTGATCAATATGTAATATGCGAGTATTATTTTACTTATAACGTAAAATTATAAAAAATGGTCGTAAAAAATTGGGATTAACTGATTAAGAAAGTATTTTTTGAAAAAAAAAGGTTACCTGCAACAAATTATCCAGATTTCAACCGGAGTTACAGTGTCATAGAACCATATAGAACCATGTATTTTACGGAATCCTAAAAAGCTATCTAATCGCCACAAATTAGTATTGTTATCAAAATTGAAAAAAAATCTAAAGAGAAATACGCGTTGTAATTTGTCAAAGGAGCAAAAATTGATGTATGGTTTCATAATACATATAAAGATTTTATTTTTATGATTTGCACAATAAAAACTAGAAATAAAAAAAAAATTAATTATACTTCATTATGGTTTATAATTATCTCAATTACATAAAAAGTTTTTAGTGATCAATTTGTAACATACGAGTATTATTTTACATATAACGTAGAATTATAAAAAATGGTTGTAAAAAACTGGGTTTAACTGATTAAGAAAGTATTTTTTGAAAAAAAAAAAAGGTTACCTGCATCAAATTATCCAGACTTTAACCGGAGTTACAGTGTCATAGATATATGTATGTATGTCATAGATCCATATATTTATATTGGAAGCCCTCCCAACTACGTAAAAAAAAATTATAATTTAGGTGACATTTTTTTGTAAAATCACCACGTTGTTTTTGTTGTTCGTAAGGGCTTTAGTGCGTAAAACCCAATAGTCATCAACACCCATGTTTCATATTTCATTTTCCTAGATGTTAGGATTTATCTTTTTATCTTTGATATTACAATTCTTTTTATGATTATTTTTTATTCCTTTTTTAAAATTATTATTTCAATTTTTTTTATTTTAATCCTACGATTTAGAAATCTTTGAATTTGAGATAGTTTTTTTTTATTATTAATCAATGAGGTATTTAAAGGTGTTTAGATTTTTGGTTTAAAACTTGTTTCATAGGTTATTTTTCTTGGAAAAATTAAAATAAATTTTATGTTTTCTTTGTCTCATTTAGAGCTGCTGAAACACCTGGTCCCACTCCTTATCTACATAAAACCTGAGTAAAGATGTTGTAGTGCAAAATCCTTTGTTTTCCTAAACTCAACTAATATGAATCTCAAATAAAAAAACACATAAATCATTGTTAAATGCAAAGATTATTTAGTACGAGTATTAATTTTTAAATCATTATAAACATGTATATATTTTTATTAATTAAAAGTCTTTACGAATTTTATGGATATAAGCAGAAGATGGTCAGAGAATAACACAAATAAGTTAAAAACTTATTTATTAGACCAACGTTTCAGCCAGAATTTTTAGCCTTCATCAGTGGTAAGAATAAAAAAAACAAGAACACAACCAACGAATAAAAGGATATATAGAATGATTAGATTCAATAATTGTACAGAATGAAAATAGATAAAAATAAAGCAATGAAAGAAGTAGGAAATAAAACAAAGTAAAATAACATAATTAACGAAATACAAATATAAAATTATACAATGCAAAGAAACAACCAAATATAAATATTTTAATTTAAAATTAATAATTTAATTTAAGAGATATGATGAAACTACCGGAAGATGAAGAATACGTTAAAAGTTACTTGAAAGGGTAAAATAATCGTTTTAAAATTATTTAAAAGAAAACGAATAAAAAAGGTGAAGACAACTGTTTTAAAAATTATTAAAGAACATAAACTACAGGGAAGAAAAATAAACAGTGTTACATTTTAATAAATTAACTATTTGGGAATATGTTAACAATAAATTCTGTTTGTCAGTTTTTAAAATGTTATCTTTATGAATTGTACAAAATACTGATAATACTCACATCGAAAGTCAATTTAATTGGGAACAAAATGATGTTGAGAAAGCTGCTCAATCTTAAATAGAGCGATCAGGATAGAAGTTTGTCCTTAAAAAGTGCGGTTAGCACCATTGAGCATCGTTTAGTAAGATATGAATATTTTTTTATGACTTCCAAGATTCATATGTGATATATCTATGTGATATATACCTATCAATGATAGGTTGATTTTTTGTTTTTATTTGAAAGAGTTATGTCTTGTCCCAAATCAAGCTCAGATCTAGTTAAATTAAAACTAATTAATCAAGATCAGAATAATAAATAGTAAAATGTACCGTAATAAAAAGATCTTTGCGAGACGAGATGAACAGAAGGAAGTGAATTATTCAACAGCCCGTAAAGCACCTTTTTTCTCGGCGGTATCTGTTTTATAGCTACTTCGCCTGAGGCGGGAGCCGGCGACAATACACTGCAGTTTACTAACTTCGGCCTGTCGCAACGAAAAACTTGACTGTTTTATAGGCAACAAACCATTGTTCTTCTTTCATGTCAGCATCACCAGGATCACTGGGAAGGAGAACAATTACTAATATAAACGCAATAATAGTATATCACACGTTTTAGTGCCCTCCAATAAAAATCAACCATATTCTACGGTATTAAAATCGTGTAGTCTAATAATACGAATATAATTGCTATGGTTGTTTATTATAATCTGTGAGAATCAATAAAAAGTTTTCAGCGACTTTTAGCAGTGCTGACAATAAATTTTCGAAATCTTCTCTAGAGCAGATTGATTTATAACTCTGAAATATAAGATAAGATAGGACCGGTTGTACCACAGTTTAAACTATGATTAATGAAATCTCGAGTAAACTCAATACTTATCCGTAGCACCGGAAAAGTCAACCTTCAAATCTACTGGTAAACTTTACCGGCCGAAAATAGCCGGTTAAAAAGAGGTTAAGAGCAAATTTAAGTTCAAGTAGAGAACCATACAAGAAACCTGTTATAGTTCCAGTTTGATCTGTTATGTATTGTATTATTCCTTTTATTTCCAAATTCTCAAAAATTGTTTTAATCGAGATATGCGATTTACCAGGCGACAGCAACTTCAAAGAATTAGTTGCTCTGGCAATATTGGAAGAAAAGTATACTGTCCTCAACCAAGTCATTTTTTACAGTGGTCGGATGATGAAATTTTTCAGTGATTTGGACTTCCAAAAGTGGCTATTGAATCAATTTTAAATTTAATAATTTCAATTAAATCATTCTTTGATTAAATTAAATGTTTCTTCAGCTAATGATGGCCGATCCACTACTCTCAACATGCTTGTTAGCAGCAATTGTTTTTTTTTTTTTTTGTAGCCTTCTTTATATTTTCGTACTTATTTCTTAAATTATAAGACGTCCTTATTTGCGCATGTTGTTTTGTATTGAACTTTTTTTTCTATTTCTTCTTAACAGGCCATATTTTGTTCGAATGTAACAGTGTTTTTGTTTTTTATTTGCAATGCTATATTTTTTTGCCAATACTTAACAAACTTTCTCCTCGCTAGAGGAAAAAAAATGAAGAATAATTTCATTGTAATTGCACTGAGAAAACAATCATATCAAGACACTTTTCCAAGTTTTATGTAAACCTAAGTTATTCGAGTTTACATAAAAAGCAGCCTTATAATTCATTATTGTGGGCAGTTTTTTTTTCTCAATAATAATGATTTGTTCCTGTGGATGAAATTCGAAATCAATTTTTTATCAGGATTTCATTATTTATTCTAGTTACTTTTTATTATAGTTCAGCAGTAACTATAATATGAAACATATTGGAAGAAGACAGTTGACCGTATGAAGTAGATAGATGGAAGATAGTTCGGATGGCGGTCAATAAAGGTTTCAAAATTGTGGAAGAAAACTATTTATTGTTAACCAAAGTTTCGTCCCACTTTGCAGGGCTTCGTCAGGGCTGTCAGATTGGCAAAAAGATGACCACTGAACTAACCTTAGGTGTGCGTAAGTAATGGAGAAAAAAAACCGGAGTCTAAGACAAAAAAAGAAAACATAATAATTATGAAGTTCAACCAACATTAGATTAGGATTTTTGAGAACACTAGCCCGATCGGCAACAGTTATATCAGTTTCAGATAACTCTGAAATCCTGGTTAACAAAACAGTACACCAGAAAAAAATTCGATAAGTTACTGAAGTTTTCTAAGCCCTTGAACAAATCTAAATTATACTAATCTTAGTTTTACCGAAGAATAGTGCAACCAGCCCCTAGTGTATATTTAACTAGATAATTCTATATTGTTGTTTTATTATCGTACTTTCACTTATCTACTGTATGAAATAAATGAGAGGAAGTATTGCGATCCCGAAAAATTTTGAATAATGTTTTCGACGGAAATGAACGTTTTGACTCCCAAGAATCGAGTCTAGCAAAATGGTCTGTCTGTGTGGGATAATAGCCTAAATCAAATATGTAAAGCCGTACGGAACAAAACTTACATATTCGGGGCCTACGTGCCTGGAATGTTACAGAAACGTTTTTTATTAACCCGAAATTCCTGAATATATAATTGGTTTTACTCTATTTTAGGATTTCATAAAAAATGACTCTTAACGATTTTGATTCAATTCGGTAAAATAATTTTAAAACCAGTGGTCTATAATATCAAATAAATTTTATTCCCTTCGAAAGTTTTGACCGGGCTTTAACGCTGATTTTGAATAACATCTTCCCCTAAAGCCCTTTCAATTTTATTTATTTATCAATACGGCCTGGGCCCTGTTTCATAATAAAGTACTAACCAATACTATTAGTCTTGTCGATTTAACTTAATACAATCACACTGACTTGTACAATAGTAACTTGTACTTTAGTACTTTTTAACTCCTGTATTATCACTAATAGTCCTCCCTATTATGAAAAAAAAGTATTATTGCAATTACCACGTTGTTTCTATACTTGTACTATGAACTAATACTATTAGCATTCATGATGAAACAGACTTTTTATTTATTTGAAATCATTAATCATTAACTCCAACAAGACTAACATCCTTGTTTCCTTTCCTCGTTTTTTCTCATTACTTTATCATTATTATTTTCCATTAGTTTATTAGAGTTTAAAAACGTCAAAAACGAAAACAATAAAACCAAACACGAACTACGAGCAACTAACCTATCAAAACAAGACATAAAATGGTACGGAGCTATCTCAGTCTTGTATGAAGTACGCCTTCAACTCAATGCCAAGCACTCATTAACTTTTGAATTGCTGGTTGAATTAATCAATTGAGTTAAATTAATTGAATGAAATGAAGCATAAGGTGACAAAAAGAAAATTTATTTATAGAGGTGGTTGAACAAGAGAAAATGGTTAAACACTAAATCTATTGTAACTATAGGTATGAAGAGTAGCCGAAATAGAACATTTATTGATTAATTAACTAGAGATAGTTAATTAATTTTCATTGGGGTTGATGATGGTGCTAGTTATGTGGACTTCATGATTGAATGCTTCCTGTCGGTGCCTTCCTGTATCCTTCGTCCTACTCTCTCCTTGGCTACCGAAGGGCTCTTCGGCCGTGTCCTTACTGACTCATAATTTTTGGCAGAATAGAGGTAAAGAAAAAAAGTCTGCCTCTGGCTAAGGCTCGCTAGCGACTGTGTGTGCCTTTGTTTTGAAGCCACATATTTTGAGTTTTCAGTTTTAACGGAACAACCGCCCACCTAAATCAGCTCCGGATGATTTACTTAATGATAAGATGAAGTAGACTGGAGATGACTGTTGGTAGGTTGAAATTTACATGGAAAATATACAAGGATTGCTCTATGCACAGTGCTTTAAGAAAAAGGAATGGTACGTTTTTTATCATGAACAACAGGTCATAGAATAAGAAATAGAAATATCGCCTTAAGATGTAATTAGTAATGAAATATAAAAAAAAAGAAAATTATTAATTAAGTGAGCACATAATCCGTAACTTCCGTTTAAACGGAACAAGTCTGTTGCCTTACGTCATTTTCCATTTAGCAGATCTATTAACAGACTCTACCATGTCAAATGTTATCTAGTTTTAAATTAATTATTAATTATGAGAGATAGTTGACCGTGGATGATAAATGAGGAGAAGATGGTTGGGGGTGCGGTCAATGAAAAACACAAATAGGTATGATTAACTTATTTTAATGTGCCGACGTTTCGGCTAGAGTTTCTAGCCTTCTTCAGGGCTAAAAACAAAGCAAGATAACAACCACAGTAAGTATAGAAAAATAAAAAAATATAAAAAGAAAGTATAAACAGAATAATTTTACACATACAATGAATAATTTTACAAAACAGAATTAATAAAATGAAGTGATGAGAGAAGCGGGAAATAAAATGTATACATAGGTAATTGAAAAAGCGGGTACAATAACTTACTTGAGGAAATGAAAAAAAAATAAAGTTATATAATGCAAAGAAGTATGAACATATTAGTTATTATTAATTTAAAATTTAAATATGAAAAGAAAATGAAAATTCTAGTTTTAACATGCTAAAAAATTGAAATATATATCCATTTAACATGTTAAACTATACATCACGATTACTACTATTAAATAAAAGTATGTTAGGTTTTCCACTACACTGTCAAAGTATTGCCAATTATTTTACTTACCTGAGAAAACATAAAAAAAAAAAAAAAAGACATTTTGATTAGCAAACAATTAAAAGAAACTTCAAATTTGATATCTTACAAGGTTAAGAACTCTTTTTAATTTCTAATGAACTAAATTGATATCTTTAGTATATCTCCTATATTTAAGTTTTATTTGAAAAACTATTTCATTTTTTTTTTTTTTCAAAATATGTGGAATTTTTACATATAATTGAGGAGGTCCTAACATCTTGACTGACAGTGTAACCATGAATAATATTTAAAAAAATATTGTTTTGAGTATGAATATTGTGATCAATAGTTCGGGAACGCCATTCATTATATGGGCTCGTTTTTGGAAAGAAAAAAAGTCCATAATGGGTCGGACATCATTCAGGAGTGGATGGTATCATTTTGAAAGAAACTTCCATCTTGTTCCAACTCCCCTGCTCCTGGTAATCCCCTCGCAGTAACGATAATGATAGAATGGTGATTTATTGCTTCCGCTGGGGGAGAACTTTCGGAATAGCCAGCATAAATAATTAGCAACAATTAAGCCAAAATGTTTTTTATCTACCAACTTTCCATTTCTTTGTCATACCAAACCGGTCCCTTTATGAATATTCAATGAAAGCTCATCGAAAAATAAGCAAATTAGTTAAACTTAATTATAAAAACATTTAATCAAACTAGAATTATCTAAAAAAAATATATAACCAACTGTCAAATTGCAATTTAAAAATAAAATTAATACCTATCTATGAAAATAAAAAATATCAATGTAAATACATTTAAAAAAAAACAACCCTATATGCCTTTATAAAAAAGGTTCTTTCATAAAAAAAAAAAAAAAAAAAAGATAATTTATAATATGAAGGAGATAGACAAGATTTTGTCAAAAAAGAACAAAAATTAGTTAACTATTTATTTGCTGGCGTTTCGCCAAACTTTACAGTGCTTCATCAGGGTTCAATAAGAAATCTAACAACATACAAAATTATGTAAGGGGTTAAAATTATGTAAGTATAACTGAAAAATAAGATATACAACAATAAGTGTCTATAAAAAAGAAATAAAAAAGTATTAGATTTAAAATGAACAAGGGGTGTAATGTAATACTAATAATCATAATAAGTCGTGACGTCATAGTAATTTTATATAATATTTATAATTATTAAGTGGGGAAGATGCTCGGGAGTGCAGTCAGCAAAAAACACAAATAAACAAAATTCATGCCGTTGTTTCGACCTGTGTATCAGAGGTCTTTATTTGGGAGCTTGAGGCAGAGATTCTAGCTAAACTTAAGTTATTATAATTTATTACTATAGAAAAGTTATTATTATCGGTTTAGCCAGAATCTCTTCCGAAAGCTCTCTGATGAAAACCTGAAACTCAGTCCGAAACGTCGCCACGAATAAATATTTTTTTTTGTTAATTTGTGTTTTTATGCTCACACGCCCCGACATCCTGACATTGAGACACCCCGCGATCATCTTCTCTATTTATTAATCTAGGGTCAACTATCTACACCTAATAATAGTTATTATTATAATAATACTTTCCTACAATTTTTATTTTTTTGTTGAATTTCACTTATTTGTAACCGTTTTATTCTTTATCTCCCTCTATTCTGTGTCTAGCCCAATTCCGCCATTGCCATTAGATATCTGTCCGACTCTCAGCAAGACACTGGGTGGATCTGATTTGTTATTTACTCATTTATTATTATTTTTATATATTTTCTTTTGATGATGAGGCGATGGCTCCGAAATCTTGTAACGAATAAATTAAAATAAAGAAAGTTATTATGAAGGAGGTAGTCACTTCGACTCATTAAATAAATGCACTCATCCAGTAAATGAACCTACAATATTAAGATTTAATAAAAAAAAAAAATTAAAATCAATACCACTACAAGCCATGAAGTGTCAGGGATTCAAAACTTTGCAAGGAAGTACTATTACTAGACCAACGGTTGTGTAAGGAGGTGATTTTGTCAGAATCCTACTCGATCACCAGTTCTTTTACCAAATTAAGGGTACCTGGTTTATGAGGCTGAGTGGACCCCAGAAGGGCTCCAGAACTCACAGGGTTGACTCACGGCTACAGTGTTACAAAAAACAATTTTCTACCCAGCCAGATTCATACCCGGGTCCTTAGAGTTAATAACATCGTGCCTTACCACAATGCCACCACGCTGCCATTAAGATTTATATTTTTTATTTTATTTATTTATTCCTATTTTGTTTCTTTAGTTTTCCGTCTATTAATGTGTACAATTATTTATTTTTTTATTTTTTATATATCTTAGATTTACCTTTCCATTTTGCTCTTTATTTCGGCTCTTGTTCTTTTTGTTCATTTTTATATAATTTTTCACTTGCTTAATTTTTAAACCCACCTTAGTTTACTTTATTGCCATCTTATTATTTCACATTATCAACATAGTCTTAGTTGTTGGGTATCTTTTTTAGCACTAATGTTTTGTCCGCACCTCCGACTATCTCCTTCATATTCATTTATGCTCAATAATTTTAATATGTAACATAAAATATATGATGTATATTTTACAAATTAATGCAAAAAATTTAAGTACTGAACAAATTAAATATTACGATTGAAGTAACAACTTTTTATAATCTTAATATAGTAAATAATTAAAAGATATAATAAATAAAAGATATGTAAAGGTTTCGATATGAAAATAACGATAGTAGTATAAGCAAATAAAAAAGTTTTTATAAGCAACATTTTATTATATCTTACAAATGAGTAGGATTGAGTGGAGTAAATGCAGGAACAGTGCTAAATGATGAAATATCTGATACATTTTATCAATCGAAAAATAAAGTGGTTATCTTTATCACTTTGTGAATATATTTTATTTTACTATTGTGATATTCTAATGAATTTACTTTGATTACTATTTAGAATAATTTAGGTAATGTATACATGCACTGTTTTTCAGATCATTATCATATTCTACTCTTCCTTATCGTTTCCTCTTTTCCTTCCATCATCAATCCATGACGTTGTATGCTGGTCTGGCCACCACCTTCTGTTCTGCGAATATTACCAATAATCACTCGCATTTTCTCCTCATATTTTTCAAAATCGTGAAAAGTTTACTGTTAACATTGTTGTCATATTTATCATTTTCGATACCTTTTCTAGGATTTCATTATTATATAGTAAGTCGAAGTCGTTTATTTTCAAACACAATCAATGAGACTGTATTAAATTCATATACTCAAGATGGAATTTCCTCATTCCATCTCTTCTATTCCTTCATTGACTATTTACTCGGTCAAGCTCTCATCAGAAATTTCACAATATTTTCGATGAGAAGATATAGATTCTTAACTCCCATAATTATAACTCCCTCCTTATCTCTGGTATGTATTCCTGGTATTTCCATTTTTTTCTGATCAAAGAGAAAAATCGATTTGCTAATTATTCAGCATTATCTGAGAAACTTAAAGCTTTGTTCTGAAACTGTTAATAACATCTTAACTACAATTTATTGCTATTATAACACACTAGCAGACGGGCTTCATAATTGTTAGATTTAGAGATATGGATAGAATAACTAAATACAATTGAAAATTGAAAGTACACATTGGATTAATAATTTAAATAACTGCTTATTAAATCTATTTAATTTTTTTAATCATTTATTTATTGTTATATACAACTGTATAACATATACACAAAGATAAATTTGCTGTAGGTGACATAGTGACATGATGCAAACATGTGGAGAATCTACCCATTGATAGAACTCCAATAACATTTCTAGAGGAGAAGATCTCGAGGCCATCTTCTTTTCAGACGCCTAGGAAGATTATTAGGTAATGAAGATGAAGCCAGGTTAGAAACAAGTGGATTTGAGTGATTGGGAAGTTTTCCATGGAAGGAATGGTATCAGGTTCTGGCCAAATCGGCAACATATGGGACATTGAGGTAATGATGGATGACTTGATTTGTGACATAGTAAGGAGCATTAAGGATTTTACGAAGGATTTTGGACTGTAAGGATTGGTTCGGGAGGAATTTGATTTTTTATAAAACCATTTTTTTTTTTTTACCTTATTTACTGAAATTTTCATATTTATTAAAAATTTTAATGAATAAAAATCATTTAATAGAATCGGTAATGAAGATGGCCGAATTGGCCGAAACGTTGGACGTGTGAATGAAATAAATGTTTTGAGACTATAATTTTGGATAGTGTTTTTGAATTATTTAGTAAACAATTACCAGTCTCAAGAAAGAAATTTAAAGATTATAAAAAAAAAAGAAAGAATCGGTAATATTTTTTATTATTTTTCAAAAAGAGACAAATCAATTGGTATATAATAACTTCCTGAGCTACATGCAGAAAATGCTTAATTTTGGTTATGATTTTTTTTTTACCAGAGAAATCGGAAAAGCCTCAAACTTCTCGGAAAAATCCTTAACAGTTAGCGAAAATTCCCATCACAATCAGATGAACGGTATACCAGCGCAGAAAATACGAACAAATTAACATTAATTTTTATATATAAGATACACTTTCAATCTCCACCATAAATTACGATACATGTTTAGTTTGTTGTATTAACTGTATTTTTTATACTATATTTATAATTTAAAACGCATATTTTAACAATGATAGTTTAATTTGATTCCCATAAGTGGATATATTGAGTAGCTGCTGAAAGTGGTGGTGAGGTTGAGATCCGCCAAGGGGATGATCCACCTTAATGGTACCTTGCCTTAACCAGCTCCCTCTAACTACTACTGACAAACCTCTCTATGGCCCTCATATTGTGAAAGGTTTAAGAGGAAAAGGAGATTACCAAGTGGTATGATAATCACTATATTTTCTGATAAAGAGTTTATATGTCTTAAGAGTGTAGTAGAAGAAAAACATTAATTTAGTGCCTAATATTAGTAATCTATAGTATAATCGAAAATTGTTATCTTATCGACTTAATATAGTACTTTTTTTTTTCTCTCAAATTGTAAAAGAAGCATAGAAGAGTTTATTTACGAAGCTTATATACGGCATTCGAAAAAGTATGATGTATGTTCGAGGTACATGCTTTACACTAATAGTTAGGCTATTGTATAACACAAACGCAAAAAGTTATAAACCAAAACAACAGAATAAAGACAGAAATCAAGAACATATTTTTAACATACCAGTAGAATCATTTATAGGATTCTTATAGTATATACAAAATAGAAAATTAATAATTAAAGGGATTTATATAACATAACAAAACTAAAGTGAATAAATTATTATAATTTTACAAACAATAAAATAAAAAAAAATATTCCAATAAACTCCTGTCAGTAATTAATGAAAATTAAAATATTGCTCTTTAAAGCTATGAAATATACCACATCAAAAAGAATGAGTTAGGATTTTGATTTGTAAAATGATCCTTTTTAGAAGATCCTAGAACAAGGATAGAAATCTGCCACTTTTAATAAAAATATAATTTTCCTCTTCATTAAAGGTCAACAGGGAGAGGTACCAGTACAGGGATGTCGGATATATTTTCAGATACGTTATTATTGTTAGCAATCTTTTTCAGACTTACTAATGTTTAAAACAAAAAAAGTGAGAGAGAATTAAAAGTAATTCACAAAACTAATAACAACAAAATTTGAGTACACTTTGTGGAAATCTTAGCGATTTATGGCATACAGGATACGGCAGTCAACTGTCAAACATAGCGTTTCGGATGCCACGCCTACAAAGAGAATAGAAGGGACCCCTCAAGCTTACTGGACAAAACCTTTGAGGTTATAAAAACCTAGGAACGAGAAAGCCAAACTACTAAGAAGATAACCAAAAACGTACTCATATTGTGGTCGGTATGCAAAGTTTTTTATAACGTTTCTCAAACTAAACTATTAAAATATATTTCGCATAGCTAGTTACAATGTTGGAAAGTTTATGAAATGAAGCTTGCTTAAAAATTAACTGCGTAATATTTTACCGAGTAATTCTGAAAATTATAGGGCTGTGATCTCCTCACAAAGTAATATTTCTGAACAACTTAACTCTTCACTAATAGCAACTTCGTTTTGTTCCTTAAAAAAATCGAGAAAAAAAAATTGAAAAACTTTCAGTTAAAGTTGAAAAATTTCGATTTTTATTATACATTATTTTCATTTTAAAAATCATATCTTGACTACGGATTGAGATAAGTAGGTGAGATTGATGTTACTGAACTTCAATAATTTCCCTAATTCCCAACCTTAGTTATTGACATTTGCTTCAGTAGAGTTACAAAGTAAATACATCAAAGCACTTGGTTTAGTAGCAAACTCATTGGGAAACTTCAACTGCTATCCCCAGATATTATAATTTTTTTTTACTTTAGAACTTAACTAGGATAAATGAACAAAACATAATAAATTTCAATGCGGACTGGGTGAAATGAAAAACAAACTGAAACAAAAACCCTTCAATAGCATCAAAGAACTAAAAAGAGAGTTCAGTTGACAGCTACCTTCCTGCCCTCTGTTAATGACACAAGTTAGCCTGGAAGCTAGCGACAGATAAGTGGATTGCACTAACAACTCAGTAACTAGCAATTAAACCACGTTACCAACAACTATAAATGATTGAAGTCCCTGGAATATAGCCAACACTTTCTGTCTTTAAGCTAACTCAGTCTAGTTAAATGAAAGTTTAATATTATCCATTTATAAGTATAGTTTCCAAAATTATGATTCTTTAAAAAGGGTCATTTTTCGATGAAAATATGTCTATCAAAAATTATTCACAAATAATATTTACATGAAATGATGCATCTCATAAAGATACAGTATGACGAGGCATATTTTCATCCTTGGTATGATACTCAATAAAATTGTTCCTTCAATAACTGTAGATATGATACCGCACTATCGATCGGCTTAGCGGGTCTGCAAGCTTTGAAAATGAAGGGGCAAATTTATTCAAGCAGACAACAGTAAAAATAAATCTAACTAGTCCCAAACAATAATACCTATAGGGAAAAATTATAACTTGGTATTTTAATAGAAAATTTAAATTTTGATTATGTAAAAAAAAAAAAATATTTTCAAAAATTAAACAGTATTTTAAATGTAAATTATAAAACTTACAAAAAACAGATAGTTTATTCAATCAGAATGAATTAAAAACGATAATTTTTACGTTTCAAAAACATAGAAATGATTAAAGAATTTCTGAAAATTATTCTTCCTCTCAGTACTAGTAATAGAGAAAAGAGAACTTCAGGTTTGTATTAAAAGATGGTTTTTTGTAGAGCTTAATCTTAAATCCGTTGTGTGAGGAGAGCGGAGTGAATGCCTTATCTTAGGAGGCTATCGTCTTAGCGGATGTCCGCCTGGTTCTCTCTCACAGATACCTCACCAGTATCGCCTCTCAAAAGCCACGGATCGATCCATAAATATCAATGGAAGGCCTTGCAAAAATGTTTTTCAACAACAGAAAACTACATAATGCTTAAAATTGACAGAGCAATCTAAACTTTTACAAAATCAAGAGCTTGTCGTATTTTTTACTATATCAGGAATTTAATATAATAATTACTTGAGAGAGGTTCAAAAAATAAATAAATAAAAGAAAATTTAGGTCGACAAAACAGAATGACGAAATTAATAATAATAAAAAAAAAAAACACCGGTTAATATTTTTAAAAAATATAAAATTTCAAAGAGAAGATTTTAATTTAGATTAAATATTCTTAAATTAGTTTCAAACATTCTGTATTAATATTTTAAATGTCTATCGTTTATCTAAAAACCAATATAAATTTGGTACTATTTTACTAAAAGAAAATAATACGTTCAAAGGCTCAAACGTTTCATGTTAGAAAATATTAATCATACAGTGAATTTTAAAACATACACAAGGAATTTGAACCTACACTATGCAGATATTTAAACAAAATGTAAATAATGAGTCTAAATTTTATGGTACTATATACAATCAAGAGTGATAGGATTTTAAATAATAATTTAGACCAAAATACAGTTTTTAATGAATTTATTATATGGCTAACCTGATTGTGAGGAAGATTAAATATAATTTTTGATAAGTGAGTGGTAATAGTGTTAAACAATTTTTAAGCAAAAGTTTTTAAATTAAATAGAATAATAAAAATATAGGTAATTAAATATAAGATGTAGCCAGCTTATTAATAAATTACTATGGTTCCCTATTGTGTTATTGTTTCAAAGGGTAATTCAGTAAAATTATTAGATATGGGCAGAATACCCCACATAAAAAATTTAACAGTTAGATGTCAGGTGTACCTGTATAGTTAAAGTATGCAAATTTATTAGTAATAATGTTTATTTTTTAATTGTAAATAATAAATGTATAATAAAGATTGTTATTTAATGGATTTTCCTTGAGAAGGGCCAGGCTGGCCGAAACGTTGGACATTTAAATTATTAATAAAGAGTGCTGGAGACTGACATGGAAACAATTTATTTATCTAAACAATAAAATCAGACACGAAGGAGTGATAAGATTATAGATATATTTTAAATTTTATATGAATAAAAATATTTTTTATGCAAATTCCATGTTTGTTTTTTTTATGACTTCTTAGAGAAAAAAAAATAAACAAACAAATAATATAATATACAAATAAGAATATAGGTAAATATGATTTTCATATAAAACATTTATTGGGAATAGAAATAATAATGGCATATTACAGCTTGCGAATAAAGAGTTGTTAATGATCTCCAAAGTATGTTAGCAAACCGGGAAAAAAATCAGAAAACTTCAAACTGTTAATAATTCTATTATTGAAAGGGTATGTGTTATATTCATGAAGGTCATAGGTAAATAGATAAGAACATTATTCCTCATTCATAGCCATATAAGCACGCACTTCATCTGCTCAAGACATATGACGAACCACTTATGAAGATCATTATGAAATAAAGGATGTCTTTAAATGGTCCTTAAATAAAAGGCTTTTCATACAGCTCTCTTGAAAGGACTTAAAAAATATAAAAGTTTTAAGGAACTAGTTCTTCACTGGTCCTCGTGAAATAAAGGCTCCTTTTAACTACCATTATTCTTAGGAATACTATTATAATATATCATATGGAGTCTGTTATTCTGGACAAACCTTAATATATATTGAGGATATATATTAATAGATATACCGTTAATTTAGTATTTTTATGATTTCCTGTTTTTATTTATGAATTTTGCACTTCCCGAAGTCCACTGATTGTTCTGATTATATATATTTCAGTTACAACAGACAAACGACTCTTAGTTTACAACATCATCTTAAATCATTTTTTCTGGGTACCTTTGAATTCTCGAATACCAGGCTTATCCATCCTTTTAGTTAAAGTCATTTCTTACCTCCCATTATATTACAAGCGAAACCTTCGATCATCACCTGCTATGTATCGAGGCATTAGCTATTATTACAACAATATGTCGTTAATTAAGGTTTTTATCTGTCCCCGGATATGAAAACATCTTTGTTAAGTTTGTCACATTACCAGAGTTCCCTGAGAAAATTAGATTTGCTAGCCTTTAAGTGTTCTAACAAAAATGACAGGTTTGAAGAGGTACCGGAATCAAATTAAGCAGGTGCAGGCCCTTCCTGGACATGTCAGACTTTTTCATCCAGTCTCTGGCCTGAGGAGGGGGACGACTACCTCGGGAGCGTTCGGTCACCGATGGCCAATGAGAAAGGAGATTCAAAAAATAAGGTAACGCCCTAAAAGGGAAGTGGGAGAAAAGACAAAGGAAATCTATATCAGAAAAAGGGACAGTCAAGAGTAAGGCTTAGACGAGACATGACCAGGCTTGAGAGAGCAGTAGAAGCCGGAGCGGAGCAAGATGCACTTCGACCAGACGCAGTCGTAAGAAGGGCCACGAGACCCTGGACATCCCTTATGAACAAGCCGACACCTACGGAACTACATCCCACGGCATCAGCAGCTATAATTATAAATTATAATAATGTAATAATCGATATTTTATGGCAACCGTTTATTTGAATCATTACAACAATTTTAATCATAGTAATAAATTGTAAATAAATAGTTAATCTCTTTATGTAGTTTATATACTACTATATAACCCAATATACCACCCTTTATTATACTATATAATTAATGGTAACAATATTTTATAAATATAAAGGTATTTAATTGGTAAACTGGTAAACACACAAATAGCCTTTAAAAAAGAATCCAATCATAATAATAGTTTTTTAGGACTCAATATATAATTAATTAATTAACTAATTTTTGGATAATTACCTTCAGCGATTATCCTGGCATCCCGATTAAATCTCAAAGCAGTACATAGTAGACCTTCACATCCCATACGCCTCTTGACCTTATTATTCGATTAATATTCTCAAAAATCCATCAAAAACATATTCATCATTCTAATGCTCCAACACAATTCCTCGTAACGACACCGCTTTCTACTGGTCTATACAGTAACTACTACAACCACCAAACCGTTACGATCCAACTTGACGAACTTAGCTGCTGCAACGTGAACTATTACATTCATCACACAGACCTCGTATTTTGATATATGTTGTGTTTCTTATAAATAATTTAACTTGACTTGTATAAAATAATTTATTATATTTCTAAATTTATTATTTGAATTAATCCTCTCCACGACCGTAAGCTAGTTTCCTAGTGAAGTTCCAGTAAGAGTTGCCATCCCCTTTGCGAACTTAAAACTCATTCTGGTAATTCATCTCCTAAGCAGCTACCTCACCTACTGAACACACATTGTCGAAGCCTTATGATATAGATTACTTCTCATCTTCTATTGGCGTCAGAACTAATCAATTATTCACAGCTACTTCGACACCCAGTTCAGCCCCAATCATTCCTACCTATAAATCCTCCTTGAAGGCTGAAATGAATATGCCCCAAAGACCACTGGTAAGTGTACTATTCTTAGTAAATTTAATTATTATATCCTGATATATTATATAATAGTTTAAATTATATAATTATCTCCTTAATTATCAATCTTCCATGAACATTTAAATAATAAGCACCAATATAAGCTTGGATAAATATGTATCTTTTGTTCATATTTTATGTATATAATCATTATTTAATCATGTTTGAATCAGTTAAAGAGGACAGAAAGTGCTGTTGATATTGCTCCAGATTGTAATTCTTAAGAGAACAAGCGTTCCAGAATAAAGACTGACTTTTCATTTCAAATCTCAAATTTCTTAACCCCCATCCCCGACCCACAATGATTTTATGATCTCAAAATTTCATTTTTTTCCATAGGCCCAGAATAATAATTCTTCAAACCATTTTTATTTTAGTTATTTTTGGACGAAAATATTTATTTTTCTAATAGATAAGAGTGATATAGAACGAGAGAGAGCCGTTGTAATCCTGCTCGATATCCTAGGGGACCGCCCTGTTTACAGAGCAAGCCTTGCCGTCGTGTTTATGAATACATTGCCTTACTTCACTTGTCATTGGCCAAACATTCGGGCATTATTGTAAGCCATTGATCAACCAACGGCTTCATTTCCATCACGACCCCCTCTCCACTATCCTCTTCCCTTACCCCTCCTATACCATCGAGCCTAATCGTGAACAAACAATTATAATCCGCTTCGAAGGTTGTTTAGTTGGTGAATAGTTACTGATGATATTAAATGGAATTCTGATGAATAGTCGTGATTTTTTTTATTGTAGTATAGCGGGAAAAAATTCTTAACCAATTCCTTTTTTTACTCCAAAAATTAGTATTTAAAATAGCTAATATAAAAAATTTTTAGCAAGTGGTGAATCGGCCGCCCTTCATCAAAAATCCACCAAGGACTTAAAGGACCATTGACAGTTTACATTTAAAGAACGCATAAAAAAGAGAAATATACCGGTGGTTATGACTGTGTGAAGCACAATAAAATACATGAGTTACATATATTTAGCGAAACTAAAAAAAAGAACAAAATATTTATAAATTATCGATTAATTATAGATGTTTAAGACAACATTAGAAATTCCTAGGTCCTGGTTCGGTGAATATCAAACCAATGTACATGATCTACACATCTAAACATATGTTGATGGCCACAACGATCCTTATTAAAAAAACATAGAATGTATCTGTGAAAGAACGTTTAACATCACTGCTTAGTAAACTCGAATCTGACACGCTTTCTAGACTAAAATATCCAAATAAATAAAAGTTAAATTAGTAATACAATAGAAAACGAACTGACATTGGATTTTAAAAAGAATAATTATTGACAGTATAATAATAATTTGAGATAAAATTTTTAAAAAAATTAAATATTTTATACGAACAACTAGAAATTTTATTTTGTCAAATATCATGAAAACTACTACCCCTACGAAGATTAAGGTAATAAAGTATTTTGTAGTATATTACTTTGAGTGCTAATAGACATATATACGTCATTTTGTTCCTGAGATATATATTTCTCAAAATAAATCAACTAACTACTAATCTTTCAGTACATTTTTCAGAAATATTGCTTTTTAAAAAGCTATATCTCGAGAAGTGTTGACCGTAAATAGTTCTATTAGGGCTAATATTTCAGCAAATTTACTCTACTTTAAATAATGTTCTCTTATGTTTTCTAGTGCTGTTCTTAGTTTTTAAGATATAGAGTTCCGAATGAAAAATTAATGTTTTTTAAGGTTTTGAAACAGCCGCCATTTTTTATTCTCCCTACCTATACTTAGCAGACTCGTCAATTTTGATTATTAATTGTACATAGTTTTCATAATAATGATAAATTGGGCTGAAATGACATCATTTTTTCCTTCACCATGAGAAGATTTAAAGATAAAGAAATCCCCGTATTCTAGAGTAGAAAAAAAGTTATGAACAAAATTAAGTGTATGGGTCAGGGTAAAGTAGGTCAATAAATTTTTTTTTTAGAAAAGTGCATTTCATATTCGTTTTTAATGTCGCCTCAAAGTACCAAATACTATTTTTCAAATAAATTGAAAATTATGAATTTTTCACCTCGATTTATTGGGAGAATTTTTTTTTCCTCTGGTGACTATTTTTTAAATAATCGTTCGTAACTCCTCTTCATTTACTCCGATTCGTACGTTAATATAACCATTGGAAAGCTGAATGTCTGCCATTTCAGCCAACATTGACAAAAGTTATATTTGATGCCCTTATAAGTTTGCCTTATGCCCGAAATATGGGTTTCAAATAGGGGGAAAAATTCAGATATTTAATTTTATATCTCTGGTTCTAATTTGTTTATTTAGACTAATTTAAATTAGACACCAAGTGTATTTAATTCATAAAAATGTTTTGTTCTCAAAGAAAAAATTAGCAGAACAAGGGAAACGTAGATTTGAAGAGGTAGGAATTTAATTAGGAACGTATTATTTACTATGGATTGTATTTCAATACTATAAGTGTATGTTAGAGTGGACCTTATGAAAAAAATGTGTCTTTTTATGTTTTCACTTCATCGCTGCGCCCACACTTCCACTTCACCCACAATTACGGAAGGATTTTGTGCATTCTGACCCAGGAGAGTGAATAAAAAAACAAAAAAGGAATTGACACCAGTGTAAAAGACGTATATTTACCAGTCATACGGTGTTCACTTGCACCAATTATGCACAAGAGATTTATTCAGACTCAGCATTTTTTTTTTAAGATTAGTGTTATGTTCTTATAACTTTGTCTGTCTCAAAATATAATTTTATTTTTATTACTATTTTATAATTATGTTTTTTTGTTTTTTTTTAATTTATTACAACTAGTTTGCTCTTGTATCAAAATACTTTTTTTATGATTAAAAAGACCTAATCTCAATATAAAATCAAAATTTTATATTTTAAAAATCCGTTCAAGAGCTCTAAATAAGAAACGTGAGAAAAAGTCTCAGACACGGTCATCCATATTAAAATCGACCTAGCAACCAATGAAGGATTAACACATACATCTCTTCGTCCTCCTTGATTCCTTGGTAAATACTTTCTCTCAATAGAAGAATTAGTCGTTTCCTTGCTGTGGGTAAAAAGTATGCTTACTAAACGATTCATCATTATTATTATTATATCGGAGGGATTTAACAGAGGTTAATTTTTTTTAAAATGACGTCAACTTATCGATTTTTTATTTTTTTATTTAACGAACCCTGTCATTGTAAGACTGACTCATTAAATGGGAAAAAATATTTCATCATTTCTTCAAGGATCGAAACCTTTCAGGATAAATACCGGGATGAGACAAACCGTACTCCGTAGAGGGAGCATACAGGATGGAAATAGAGAGGACAGAACGGTTCCGGCGCGACCTGGCCATAAAGCGAGCTCGGTTTTTCCGGCCAAGTTGGCCCGGCTATTATATATACTGTCGGCTGCCAACCTTCTGCCACTCGTTATTCATCAACTTAGTCATAGTACATTAGCCCTGGACCGGGACCAAGGGCCCCTGAATGCCTTCCCCTGATAACTCCCGTCTCCGTCCTATTAGCCTCTTTCATTCTTCTTACACACTTACTGTTCCCTGCCCACACTTGGCCTCCACAATCGGGAGGGAAGGGGAGGTCTTTATCTCCTAGGTGGGCTGGAGGCCAGGGGGACTACCTCAAGATATGAATTATTTAGAAAACAGGTAGGAAGAATTTTTTAACAATAAATATAATCAGCTGTAGGTCCTGCTATAATAATCAATAGCAATGATGATTTTAAAATGATATAATACAAGATCCCAAGAGGAGAAAAAAATAGGTAGTTGCTTCATCCCAATTTTTGATTACTTTAATGAAAAATATGTATAATTACAAGTAAAAATTGCCGAGTCTGCCAAGTATAGGTAGGGGGAAATACAATAAGGCGGCTGTTCCTAAATAATAATTTTACAGATTCGTTGGACAATAGTGTGAGAAGTACGGAATACAAATGAGAAAGAGTACGCTTTCCGTTTGTGAATCCCTGAAGTTAGACACATATAGATTGATAAAGTAATTAAACAGAACGCAATATCATGTGGACAAACATTAGTTAGTTAGATCTAACATGTGTACCATATATGCTATTACAATATCTATATAAAGAATAGTCGAATCATTGTTCACAATAAACTCTTGAAATACCGGACCGATTTGCGTGCGTTTTTTTTTTTTAAATGTTCCCTTACACCTTGATGAGTCTGGCAAGCTGGGCGAGATAAAATATGGGGGCCGTTCAAGAACATTTAAAAACACTAATTTTTCATTCGGAGCTATATATCTTAAAAACTACCAACAACAGTAGAAAGCCTAAGAGAACGTTATTTAAGGTGGAGTAAATTTACTAGAATGTGGTCCCTAATAGAGATATTTATCTCAAGATATACCATTTTAAAAACCAGCATTACAAAAAATGTACAGAATGTACTGAAAGATCAATAGTTAGTGAATTTATTTTGAAAAATCTATATCTCAAAAACTATTCCACCTACAGATGTCTATTAGCACTGAAATTAAGGCTAGTTTAATGGACTATAAAATAGATTTTGAAGTTTATCTTCGTAGGAGAAGTAGTTTTTATAATATATGCTAAAATAAATTAATTAATAGTTGTTTGGACAAATTTTTATTTATATGCGAATATCATACAAACTATTACCGTTACGAAGATTTCCTTCATTTAAAGTGCTGACAGACATATGTGCGTCTTATGGTTCTAGAGATGTGATTTTTAAAAAATTAAACATTTTATACGAACAAGTAAAAATTAGCATTTTGTGAATTTATTTTGTCAAATATCATGAAAACTACTATTCCTACGAAGGTAAAGGTCATAAACTTCTTTATAGTACATTAAACTAGCTTTACAATGAGTGCTAAAAGACATATATACGCCACTTATTTTCTGAGATTTATATTTCTCAAAATAAATTAACTAACTACTAATGTTTCAGCACATTTTTAAGAAATATCTCGAGAACAGTAGGCCGTAAACAACTCTATTAGGGCTAATATTTCAGAAAATTTACTCTACTTTAATTAATGCTCTCTTATGTTTTCTAGTGTTGTTGGTAGTTTTTAATTTTTGAGCGTTTTGAATGAAAAATTTAGGTTTTGAAACAGCCGACATTTTTTATTCCCCCTACCTATACTTTTTTTTTTATCCGGCCAAGAAGCACCGCGGCCACAGAAGGCCTATTGTACGCCGTCCCTCCTTTGCTCAAACTAGGCCAATTGCCTTTGCAAATTTGGAGACTGTATAAGGATCCACTGTTTAACAAAGTTTGGGATCCAAGATACGATCCTTACCAAAGATAAGGAATCGTGTTCTGGCCACTGCATCACATCTCCAAATGATCTGGTTAGCAGTCTCTTCCACCTTCCTGCAGAACCTGCAGATAGGGGACTCTATCAGTCTCATTTTATAGAGATGCTTGTTTAAAGAAAGTATAGACCTTTCATCCATCTTAAGATACATATCCATATTAAGAAGCAGTTACTTCTTTTCGGGCAGAGTCCTTTGAGGAACATTTTTGATTGTTCCATCCCTCTGGTATTTCTCCAGAGTAACCCAGCCTTGCTCTTAGCAATCTTTTTGATATGCCTCTTCACATGGCTGAGACTAATTCCACATATGGGGTCAGGTGTGAGAAGAACATACTAAGATCCTTTCCTTGCTAGATAGTCCGCTCGCTCATTTCCTTTAATGCCTTTATGTCCAGGCACCCATTCCACCCGCACCTTGTTGGCCAAGGAGAGAGAGTTTAGGTTAGCCTTACTCTCCTCCACCAATTTGGAGCGGGTTCCATAGTTATCCAGCGCGTAGATGGCTGCCTGACTGTCTGTGTAGATCGATAAGTTAATGATAATAAAATACAAATATAGTTAAGGATAGAAATTATTACCAATGCTAATAATTATTAATAATTGCTTAACACGAAAGAGCAAATTTTAAGATTTTAATTGAGCAATATTTAAAAAGCGCCTGAAATTGAAAAACAGCGTGAAACCCTCCACTCCCGCCAACCAAGGTTATCTTACATATCTGACTTCTCAAACACACAATCATAGGGAGTAGGTTGGTCGATTTACGACAGGTCACAAGGGAGAGATCATAACACAAAAAAAAAGGGAATCCTAGTTTTATTTTGGTTAAAATATATTATTATTGTTAATTTTTGGCTTAAATAAGTGCAACTAAGTTGATTTTTTTACGCATTCGTGAACAACACTCAGTTAACATTCTAAAAAAAACATATTCTATATAATTCAATTAATATTTTGATTCATTTGTTCTAATCAACAAAACGTAAATAAGATGGTAATATGTTACTTTAGCTCCCCCCAAAAAGGTAGAAACAATTACTTCTGACCAGACTGCAAGTCGATAACTATCTAGATTAATTTCTTTTTAAACAATTTTGATCTCTTTTCTCTCAACTTTATTCTTTTTAACATCCGACGTTTCGACCTCTCAGGTCATTCTCAAGGATTCCTTATTCTGTCTGTATTCCTTTTCTTTCCTTAAATTCATTAATGCCGGCTAATTGCCTTTGTCCCAATATTTTCTTCTATTAAATTATTTCCTAAATTTAAAACATTTCAATAACAACTTTTATGTTCTTTAACAAACCCCAAACAGAACCTACTTTCATTAAGGTAGGTTCTGTTTGGGGTTTGTTAAAGAACATAAAAGTTGTTATTGAAATGTTTTAAATTTAGGAAATAATTTAATAGAAGAAAATATTGGGACAAAGGCAATTAGCCGGCATTAATGAATTTAAGGAAAGAAAAGGAATACAGACAGAATAAGGAATCCTTGAGAATGACCTGAGAGGTCGAAACGTCGGATGTTAAAAAGAATAAAGTTGAGAGAAAAGAGATCAAAATTGTTTAAAAAGAAACTAAACCACTCTCAAACAACTATAATAATAAAAAATAAATCTATCTAGATTAAGTTTATAATATTAACCGGCTTTAAAGAGAGAAGATTTCTTTCCCTTCACGCTAACTTGTTTTTCGCTTTAGTTAAAGTATAACTTATAAATATCGACAAATACACTTTTGATGTTTACGACCGACATTACTCTCGGATCCTTGTACTTTTTTCCGACATGAAACTCTACTGTCTGACAATATTCAGTGTTAGATATTTAATATTAGAATACATTTTACAAAATAAATATATTACAGATATTACAAAGTAAAAATATTAGATATTATATATTAAGAGCAATCATTGGAATCCATTACCAGAAACTCTATAAATGAAGCATTTATTTTATATTTACTTAATAGGTAATATACATTTTAATGTTTTAATTTTTTAATTCATTGAAAAAATGGATTTAAAAAAATAACTCATATACATTAACATATATTGTGCATAGAAATATAGGACGAATTGTTTGAGGTGGGAAGGATATAAAATTTCTTAATTGACAAATTACATCTAATGATCCCATATTTCTATGTCTATTAATGTTCTAATTTTCCCATAGAAATAATTCTGAGGTTTTGAGGTTTGATATTTAACACTTAATCTGCTCTTTGGATATAAATCTGAAGATTTTCCTGTATTTTTGGGTCGCTTCTCCTAGTTTACTTTAAATTGTTTTCAAATAGAAACTTTTTCTTCTTCTTTTAGATACATGTTCTTAGGTCCATTCCCCTCTGGAATTTCCCCCTAGAGGGAAAAATTCCCTGTTGAGTGAGGGGGTGGGGTGGGGGGTAATTCATTTATAAAAGGTTTGAACAGTCTGGTAAAGAAGTAATTGTTCCCACCTTTTTTGGGGGAGTGGAAGCAAATAATTACCAATAAGACTTTTATTTAGTGTTAGTTATTAAAGACTTATTGAAAACACCTTTTTGTGTTACTGCCACTTTTGTGTTGATTGAATGTTAGATCGTAGCGTTTATAAAATACACCAAAGGTTAATGGTATATTCGTATGTAAATACACATTTGAAAAGCTAAGCAGAAGAACAAGCTATGTGAAATTTTAGGGGAAATTAAAAAGGAAATTTTTCTTGGAAGTATATTTTTAAATATTTCTTTCTACATAATTCCTTGTACATTAATGTTTTTGAAAATTCAAAGAAATTGTATTTAATACAAATACGTTGATTTTAAGTAATTTAATACAATTACCTTTCTCATAGCTCTTTAATTATGGACAAAATAATATGTTTTTAATCAGAACTAGTCTAGTTATGTTTGCTTGCGTAATTTTCGAGAGTATTGAACGAGTTTAATTTGATTCAAACAAGGTTAGGTAAGCTTATTATGTATTAATATTATAAATTAAAACTATTTATTATAAAGTTAAATAATGCAGGTTTTGGATGTTTTATTCACATTAAATATTTCTTGGAGCATATTTATTTTATGCCGATGTTATGCGCTCACTATCAAATGTTATAACTCCTCATAATTTTATCCAAATCCAACGTTACTATAACTGCCGGAATCCTAAACTTCCACTCCTCCAACTCATGTCAATATCACTTAAATATTGGAGAAAAAGTAGTTTCTACAAATAGTACTAGAATCCGGTGGACTTTAGTAGTACTGAAGTCAGATATTTTACCCCAATTTTTTATTACTTCATGAAAAATTCATGAACGAGTCAAAATTAATTATTCTGCGCTGAATAGGGGAGGAATGATATGGCAGTTTCAAAACGTTAAAAAAAAATTGTTTTTCTTCACTCCAAACTACCTACAATACTATTCAACCTAAAAAAACTTTATTTAAAAAAGAGTATATTTGTTACCTATGTAAGTTCAATCGTTCCTGAGATACAGTTTTTTAAACATATAATACTAAAACAATAACGAAAAATCAGTATTTCATATATGAATATCATGAAAACTACTAACCCTACGAAGATAAGTGTCATAAACTACTTTATTGTACGTTATACAAACTTTATTTTGAGAGATGACAGATATCTGTACGTCTAATAATTCCTGAGATATATTTATTTATATATTTTTAGATCCTCATATTTATTGCATTCTTATATTACTTTGTTTTATTAAATCCTTTAGTTTCTGTTTAGTTCTAATGTTCCTTTCTTTTTCATATTCTTTATATTAGATATCAGGTTACATATTTTTTATATTAATGTATGTTGTAAAATATTGTATTTATTATATTTTCAGTTATTTTTAATATTATATATTGTATTCTTATTTTTAATCAAGTTCACTCTATAATTACCACGAATTCATTGAATCATTCTTATTTATTGTAATTGTTGCAATTATTATTAATTGTAAATTCGTATCATTATTATTTACTTCATAAGTCCTTTCATTCATTTTTCTTTCTTTTTTTTCGTTTTAGTATTTTGTATTTTGTTAATTGAATTATTAGTTTCATCGCTAGAAATTAATTCACATTGTACTTTTCTAGCTTATAAATTGTAGCAGCCTTCACAGCGCCCTAATGACCAAAAGGGTAACTAATTCATATTTCATTTATGTTTATTATTTCTGTATGTTATTTTGGCACAGATCAATAGATGTCATCATCTGCTCGGACCATATTGGTTGTAATTTCGTTAATAAATAAAAAAAATAAATTGTTAATAAAATTTCTGATGAAATCTGCAGAGGTTGTGCGGGTTGGTATTTAGTCAGTCCCATATCAATTAATCAGATTGTATCAACTACTTTCGTTTATGCATGCCTAAATGTATTTTTTTAGCACGCCTGTAATTCGAATTTTTGGTCCTAATTTAGAGGCTAGTTGGACCGACACTGATGTGAAAATGTTCCGGTATTCATTTTATCAAATTGCATTAATCACTTTCGCTTCACAATGCGCAAATGCATTTCTCAAAGGATAAACTAAACAAGGATAAAATAAAATTTTGCTACTGGCTAACACCAATGATAACAACTATTGATCTATAAAAGTGTGCTAAGAAAGGCATTTTTAAGGAGTATCCAACTTTGCCAGTAGAGAGCTAACGACAGTATAGAAACACCAATAGTTTCAGAGTAGCATGCTGAGATGTATAGTGAAGTATAGGTCATTTCAAACTGGCAGAGACAAGTAGATTTGTCACTTCAACTTCAAACAGTGACAAAATACATTTGAAGGCTAGCCGCCGGTAGTTTAACACCGATAGACGCCTGGAATGGTTGAAAGAACACTGCCTCAGTCAATACTCGTACTGAGGAAAATTGGACTGATCCAAGAAACATTGATTGACATACTGGATTGATCCAAGAAAAATTGATTGGCTTATTGGACTAATCCAAGAAAAATTTATTGACGTATTGGACTTATCCAAGAAGACTCGTGAGACTCATTCACCAGGTCTGATTCCTGTTTTCCTTAAATTTCTAAAATAAACAACTCCTCAGATTTATTTTCCAGTTCATTTCAAATCCAGTAAACCAACTTCCTTATTCCTCCCCGTACATCCATCCCACGTCCTATGGGGGCTGGGAATAAATAATAACAATTAACTGCATTATAAAGGACTGAGAACGTTTCTACATGTTTGTGTAAAGTAATTAGTCTACAACAAAGTGCAACTGAATAATAATAGAAGTGAGTGGGTTGATCTTTTAACTTTTTTTTTTCCATCTTTTACTTTGTAATTCTGTAATAATTTCATAATTTAGAGACCGACTTCTTTTTTCTTCGAATTTCTGTTAGTTTTTTCCTCCTTGTTTTGTTTCCTTTTTTTCATTCTTTCTCTGAAATTTAATTTTTAATACACCGACATTTTGCATGATTTATACATCTCAAAAATGTAATTTTATCCATAATTATTTAAATATGCATCATAAAATTTCCACTATAGTTTCCTAAAAGCACGATTTAGATAGATCATTAATAAATAAAGAAAATATTTAACCCAGTGGTCTAGCGTGGGTATCAGCCGCACGAAGAGGAAAAATTTTACCGCTCGCTCTTATACGGTAATTTTAAAGACCATTTTGACAACAACTATTCTATTTATCGTGAATTGTACAGGTAATAAATGAAAAAGTCATATAACGAAATGGTTCAAATTTGCGCAAGATATTATTTTTTTTATAAAATTTTGCCGTTCCCAAAAGGCGTAACCCAGAGCGGGCAACCCCATTTCCCTACGTATTTATAACCTTGTTCCTTGTTATTTTATACATAACATTGAAAATTTTAGATTGTGAAGTCAATCTTTTTTCTATTTCCTGCAGGAATACAATGCTATATACATGAATCAAAAAAATTACATAGAGACATATATATATTTATACCTCAGATACTATAGGACGTAGAGCTGTCTACCAGTACTCTACGGTTGTCTTCGTAGGAGCAGTTGTTTTTATGATATTTGACAAAATAAAAAATGTTGATTTATTGTTGTTCGGAGAGCATAAATATAATAAACTAGTTTATAGTAAATTAAATAGCTTTAATTTGAATGTTAATTGACGTTTTTTCGTCGAATGGTTTTTTAGGTAAAGATTTTAGAAAATAAATTCACTAACTACTGATTGCTCAATACATTTTTTATGAAATATTGCTTTTTAAAAGCTACATCTTTAGAACTAATGAACGTAAATGACTTTTGAGACTATTGAACAAAAAGTGGTCTTGAACTCCTTTCCGTCTCGCATCACAGAGAGGTAGTCATCAAAAGTTAACTTTTTCTCGATTGCTAACTTTTTGATCCATTTCGCCTTTTTCTTTTCCTCGTCGGTGTGGATTCGTAGCGAGTACATTTTCGCATGCAAACCGACAAACTCGGAGACGGGCACTCCTTTAAATTTACCCAACACCCTTTTTTATGTTCTGTGTAGGGAGTGGTTATATGGATAATCTGATGTGTCGAGTTCGTTCATAAAGTTCGTCATGTCATTATAAAAGTCCTTTGTATCAAGTACAGTAAGCTGTCAGTGTCTGTGTACATAAGTTTTAGTCTGTCTGATCCGTAATATGGTAACATTGAATCGTAGTGAAACTCGTACATCCGGACTTTGAACAGATCAAGGATGGCCATCCCTACGTAAATAGGTTTGTTCATCTCGATCTTTTCAAAGTCCAGATGTACGGCTGTTAACGATTTTGTATAAATGGTTCTGTCTTTAAAGTTGGGTTTGGATAGTAGTCGATTCAGTCATCGTTGACTTACTACTAGCTCAATCTTACACCGTTTTCGGACATCCTTCATAAACTTTCCAAAAACGGCATTGTCCATGAGCTTTAAGAAGTCTTTTTCTAAGTCGTTAGTCGCCTGTTGTCTATATCTGGTGTTGGAGTTCGATATAATTACGAAGCCAATGAGATTGTCGGAATCCGAGGGCTCGATGTACTCGAACTAATTTTAACCCTAACCCCTTGGCCTGCTGCCAATTGACGAAATACACAACATATTTTTCCCTGTTGCTCAAAGATGCAAAAAGTTTAGTGAATTTTCCACCAGGTGGAATTTTATTCTTTGGCAAGAGAGGCAAATCGTGGAATCCTTCTGGATACTCAATGTCAGCTTCATTATCCTACTAATATATGTAATTTGTTAGTGGTTCTTTACTTTGACCGAAAGAATTAACTGATAAAGATAATAACCGAGTCCAATATCTGTGTTTATGTTTTAAGTATTGCCTGTTGAAAATTCAATCCTTAGGTAATTAAATGATGTTTTGTGGATATTCGCTGACGAAATTAAAATAGAAAGTATTATAGTTCAAAGTGAAAAGTATTAAAAGATAAGAGAGATTAAAAAGTCCTACTTAGTACTGAATCTTTTTATCTCTCAAATTGTTTATGTTTCATGCACATTAGGGATTACACAATTTCAAAGTCCCTTCTTTTCATTCATCAAAGGGGTTAGAAGATAAAGGCAATCGTATCATTGTTTATATTTTAGGAGTAATTTAAATTGTTTACAATAAAACACATAGAGGAGATAAAGGTTCAAAGTCGAAATGATTACAAGATAAGGGACATCATAAACTCTTGCTTATCAGAGAATCGTGAAACGCTTGAAAAAATAAGAAATGGTGGCTAACAAAAAGAAGAGGATCCCGAGACTCTCGTATTAATATGGCGGCGATCAAAAAACAAAATGGCGGCCGAGTACACTCTACTAAACCCGTAAGTCATGCGACCAATATGGCGGTGAAGGAAAAGAAGAGGATCGCAAACCCTCGTAAATAAAATGGCGGGCGAGTACACTCAACCTATGCCAAACCCATAAGTCTCTCAAACAGCAGGAAAAAACCAAATGTCGGTCGGTCACACTCAGCCTCTGGTTGCAGTATAAAAGTGGGCACCTGATCCATCAATGGGGGGTGGGAAAATACAAAATGGCTCCTTAACGATCACTTGATTTCTAATAGGGCGTGGCCTAATAGTAGCGTGACTTAAAAATGGGTCGTAGCCTAATGATCACATGACCGATCACGTGAGTGGTTAAGGGTAGGTCGAGCTAAAAATTCATTTCCGAATTCCCACTATAGGTCACGTGACTGGTCACTTGACAAATGCTAGTTTCTGATAGGTTGCCCAAATCACTGCACCAGCTCCTCCCCCCCCCCTAAATTCTCACTATTCCCATAATAGGGCTCATATTTTAGCAAATGTACTCTTCTTTAAATGATGTTCTATTAGGTTTTATAGTTTTGTTGATAATTTTAAAGATATAGAACTCCGAAAGAAACAGCCACCATTTTTTATTTTCCCTACCTATACTTGGCAGACTCATCAAGTTAAACTAGTAATTTTACATTGTAAGTAATCAAATATCCATTAAAGTAATCTAATATTGGGATGAAATAACGGAATTTTTTTCTCCTCTTGGACTCTTGTACTATTAGTTATACATCCTATTCACTAGCCGCCGATACACAATCGAATGGTGTGAATTAAAAAAGAATTGATTTATTCTTTGAAGAAGTTAAAAACTATTGTAATCAAAACTGATCTGTATTCATAACTTAAAACATTATCGAAATAATTGTTAATAAGTAAAATTGGTCATCAAATCAAAAATTGATTAATCATGTACTATCATTGATTTCTAGCGTTATAAATAAACGCGATGAGATTTGAAATGTGATAACGACAGAAAAATTAAATTTGTTATGTATATCGCTAATATATCCAGATGACCTGGCTAATTATAATACTTATAAAGGTGACTTTACCTTTAACATAAGTTTATTTGATCACAGTTTTTTAAATACAGATCACAAGTAAATATCATAGCAATAAACATTTGATTATAATCATCATGTTTTTTTTTCATCAGCCTTCAATAAACTATGGCCCTGTCTAACTAATTTTAAATTAAAATATAGCAAATAAAAATATTTCAGAAAAAACTACCTATTTAAAAAAAGAAGAAAATATATGAGAGCAATTAGATTGCCATATTAGAAAAGTTGACGACTAATCTGTACAAAGGAGAAAACATGCCCAGAGCTAAATTGGCAGGCCCCGGGAGTAAACAGGGCAGAGATAGATACCGCAAGATAGTGAGCCACAATCGCCCTGCAAATTAAATGGAAGGGAAGGAATAGCTTCAAGATAGCCCAAAGATACACTTCATGACGAGCTCAATGCCTCCTGGATCGTTTAAAATTTATCACAGGAGAACAAAGATAGCAGCGGAATATTTCAGAGGATCTCCTCTAAAAGAAGACAATGTTATGCTAGAAATGACAAAGTTGAGTGTTTGCGGCTTTAGCGCACTTGCTTCGGCTCTACTGGCTCATTACCAGTGATGCGGCGAGAGGGATGCGCTGGGATCTCTCGAGCTCTGCTCTACCCCTCACACGTGGGGGATAGAGTGGGCTCAGGGATCCTCAGGTCGATTCTGTAAATAT